>NW_027365176.1:0-133270 GCF_046119375.1 Phyllobates terribilis | reverse complement strand
GTATTTTTGATGTCACCCCACAAGTGTTCTATCGGATTAAGATCCGGTCATTGGGCTGGTCACTCCATAACCTCAATTATGTTGGACTGCAGCCAATAATTTGATCGTTTACTGGTGTGTTTAGGGTAGTTGTCTTGTTGAAACACCCTTTTCAAGGGCATATCCTCTTCAACGTAAGGCAACATGACCTCTTCAAGTATTTTAATATATGCAAACTGGTCCATAATCTCTGGTATGCGGTAAATAGGTCCGGCACCATAGTAAGAGAAACGTGCCCATATCATGATGCTTGCTCCACCATGCTTCACTGTCTTCAGAGTGTACTGTGGCTTGAATGCAGAGTTTAGGGGTCATCTGACAAACTGTCTGTGGCCCTTGGACCCAAAAAGAACAATTTTACTTTCATCAGTCCACAAAATGTTTCTCCACTTTTCTTTAGGCCAGTTGATGTGTTCTTTGACAAATTGTATCCGCTTCAGTACATGTCTTTTTTTAACAGTGGGACTTTGCAGGGACTTCTTGCTAAGAGATTAGCTTCACACAGGCATCTTCTGTCACAGTACTCACAGGTAACTTGAGACTGTCTTTGATCATCCTGGAGCTGATCATTGGCTGAACCTTTTCCATTCTGGATAATCTTCGATCCATTCGAATGGTATTCCTCTGTTTTTTTCCACGTCTCTCTGGTTTCACTTTCCATTTTAAAGCATTGGAGATCATTATAGCTGAACAGCCTATCATAGTCTGCACTTCTATATAAGTTTTACCCTCTCCAAACAACTTTTTAATCAAAGTACGCTGTTCTTCTGAACAATGTCTCGAATGACCCATATTTCTCAGGCTTTCAAAGAGAAATGCATGTACAACATGTGCTGGCTTCATCCTTAAATAAGGGCCACCTGATTCACACCTGTGTCTTCACAGAATGATTGACCTCACTATTGAACTCCACACTGCTATTATTTTGAACACATCCCCTAACAATTAATTATTCGAATACACAGACTCATAAACATGCAGATCATGAATGCGGAGTTTGTTGGTTTTCTTAGAATCTACTGCACCAACCGGTAAATTGTTTGTCATGTGGTGGTAATATAATATATACCAAAAACAGTGATTAATCTCGTTAGTCATATTGGACTGCTATTATTTGGAATACTACTGTACATACTATGCACCTCCACTATGGCATCCATGCAGCAAAAAGGAGTCAAACAATTCTCCTGTGACTTTTCACACACAACACTAACAAGAATGGCAAATGCCTGAAGTGAATCGACCAACGTTTGTGGTATCAGATGCCTTTTTACGCTTTTTCTCTTCCTCTTTTGCGTTGTCATGAAGGAGAAGAGAAAATATCCTGGCATAATGATCCCGCGAATACAGCACATAGCCTATCTAAACTTTGTACACTTTTCCATCCTAATCACAACAATCCAATATCCATAACACCCACATATATACCAGAACTTACACAAAACAGATTTAATTCACGCAAAAGAAAAGAAATCTTTTGGATATATAAATTACAAACCATTTGTTCTCTTGGTGTAAATGAAATGACGAACAAGACCCTATGTTGATAGAAGATGTACAACAATTAACCTCAAGGGACTCTTCAGGATGGACATAATTGTTTCTTTTATTGGAAAAAAAAACTCTCTCCTGAACTGCCCTATTGTGGCCTGTTACGTCATCTACTGGTGGAATACTGAACTGCACCTCATTCATGTGTTTTACTAGAAATTAACAAGGTAATATTAGTAACAGTAACGCCTTTGCGACTTCTCTTTATGACCTCCCCCTCTTTGATGTGGGCTCCGACGCTGAGCCCGCATCGTTTCAGGCACATGACAGCTGATTTGATCAGATGTGCCCCTAAAAGCCACAAGTGGAATTACCCCTGCCACGTGATCGCGAGGTGCTGATTGGTTGACATGACAACCCGGGGTCTGCAGGAGACCCCTATGGTTGTCATTGTCGACCTGCTATGACCATCGCCCTGCGTTCGGTGTTCATAGCAGATGAGCATTTCTGCTACACATAGCAGGGCTGAAGACTTGCTATTAGTGATGATTGAGCATGCTCATTGCTCAAGATTTACGAGCATGCTCGGACGAGCACCTATTATTATTATTATTTATTATTATAGCGCCATTTATTCCATGGCGCTTTACATGTGAAAAGGGGTATACATAGCAAAAACAAGTACAATAATCTTGAACACAATGTGACAGCGACTGGTACAGGAGGAGCGAGGACCCTGCCCGCGAGGGCTCACAATCTACAAGGGATGGGTGAGGATACATTAGGTGAGGGTGGAGCTGGTCATGCGGCGGTGGTTACTGCAGGTTGTAGGCTTGTGGGAAGAGGTGGGTCTTCAGGCTCCTTTTGAAGGTTTCCACGGTCGACGAGAGTCTGATGTGTTGGGGTAGAGAGTTCCAGAGTAGGGGGGAAGCACGGGAGAAATCTTGTATGCGATTGTGGGAGGAGGAGATAAGAGGGGAGTAGAGAAGGAGATCTTGTGAGGATTGGAGGTTGCGTGCGGGTATGTAACTGGAGACTAGGTCAGAGATATATGGAGGAGATGATGAGGGCGTGCACTAGTGTTTTTGCAGATTCATGGTTGAGGAATGTGAAGATCCGGGAGCTATTCTTGAGTTGGAGTCAGCAGGAAGTGGAAAGGGCTTGGATATGTGGTTTGAAGAAGAGGTCAGAGTCCAGGGTTACTCCAAGGCAGCGAGCTTGAGGGACTGGGGAGAGTGGACAGCCATTGACATTGATAGATAGGTCAGTTGGGGGGGTGAATGGGATGGCGGAAAGATGATGAATTCTGTTTTGTCCATGTTAAGTTTTAGAAATCTAGCAGAGAAGAAGGATGAAATAGCAGACAGACATTGTGGGATTTTGGTTAGTAGGGAGGAGATATCGGGTCCAGAGAGGTAGATCTGTGTGTTATCAGCATAGAGGTGATAATGAAAGCCATGGGACTCTATGAGCTGTCCCAGGCCTAAGGTGTAGATGGAGAAGAGCAGAGGTCCTAGGACTGAACCTTGGAGGACACCGACAGATAGGGGGCGAGATGAGGAGGTAGTGCATGAGTGGGAGACACTGAATGTCCTGCCTGTTAGGTATGAGCAGTTCCAGGATAGGGTCAAGTCTGTGATGCTGAGAGATGAGAGAGTTTGTAGTAAGAGGGAATGGTCCACTGTGTTGAAGGCAGATGACAGGTCTAGGAGGAGGGGGACGGAGTAGTGTCGCTTAGATTTGGCAGTTAGTAGGTCGTTGGTGACTTTAGTCAGTGCCGTTTCAGTAGAATGGTGCAATCGGAAACCAGATTGTAAGCGGTTGAAGAGGGAGCAGGAGGAGAGGTGGGAGGACAGTTTAGAATGGACATGTTGTTCCAGTAGTTTTGAGGCATAGGGGAGATGTGGTATGGGGCGATAGCTAGACAGAGAGGATGGGTCAAGGGAGGGCTTTTTGAGGATGGGTGTGATAGAGGCATGTTTGAAGCATGAGGGGAAGACACCAGTTGTTAGTGACAGGTTAAAGAGGTGGGCTAGGGTTGGGATGAAGATAGTGGTAAGCTTTGGGATGAGGTGGGACGGGATTGGGTCAAGTTTACAGGTGGTGAGGTGTGATTTGGAGAGTAAAGAGGAAAGTTGATCTTCTGTAATGGTGGAGAAGGTGGTTTTGAAGGAGGAGGGTTGAGTAGGTGTGGGGAGGGGCTGTGGGGGCTTTAGGCAAAAGCTTTGTCTGATGGTGTCAACCTTCTGCTTGAAGAATGAGGCAAAGTCTTCGGCTGAAATAAGAGGAGAGGGAGGAGGCACTGGGGGACGGAGGAGAGAATTGAAGGTGTTGAATAGTTGTTTGGGGTTGTGAGACAGGGAGGATATGAGGGATGCGAAGTATGTTTCTTTTGCGAAGTATTATCTTCAGCATGCTCGGGCTTTACGTTTTTGACTTGCCCCCCTGGGCCGTGGGGTACCCAGAACCGGGCCTTCTGGTGTACGCTGCTGATGGGGGTAGTAGTGGCAACCCGATCCCGTGGCTCAGGGTGGTCAGACCAAAAGGTGGCAGTCTATTTATCAGTGTTTTGAATGTCCAACTACGCCACCCATTGATTACGGTCAGAGATAACCGCCGCTGCAAGGCAGACCGCTGCGGCTGGTGTTGGTGTGCAGCACAGGGATAGGATAACTCCCCACGGGAAGAGTGTAGCCTCAGGGCAGTGTAGGTGGATGCTGGGGGTGATGGTGCAGGCGCAGCAAAGATCACACTGAGTCCAATGGTGCAGTCCAGGGTTTTTACTCACAGTTGTTATCCAAGTCACTTCTGTCAGCAATGACTGCCCAAGTTGTGCTGCGTTCACCAGGTGAGGAGCTCGGTCAACCCCCAGGCAATTCAGGAGTATGGCACAGGACCCCCTTCTGTCCTTTCTCTGGCCTCTCGTGCCCCACTAGTGACCAAACTTCTGTCCAGCTACCGCAGACCGTGTCGGGTAAGCGTTGGCCTCCGCTTCCCGCTATCCTATATGGCGCCTTCCTAGCAGGTTTGGCGGGGGGTCGCACCAATAAATGATCACGATCTCCGGTTCTTGGCTGAGGGATGATTTACCTCCACCAACTTGGGAATCCGGTACCCTTCCACAGCCTGACCATTCACCCAATATAACACTGGTTTGCAACGGTTGCTGTCCGTTCTGCTCTCTTAGGGTCCCTTCTGCCTTCTTGTTTCTGGAGCCTTTCTACTCCTCTGTCTCTTCTCCTTCCTTCCTTCTCCTTCTTCTCTTCTCCTCTCTGGCCCCGGCCTTCTCTCTAGGCCTGCCTCGTGGAGCTGAGCTCAGGCTGAGCTGCGGCTCCCTGTCAGCTCTGACTGAACTACTGTTATGATCTGCTACAGAAACTAAGGAAAGGCAGGAGATCTGTCCCTACAATAGAACTAAACTAGATCCCTACGATGTAACGGGGAACCTGATTAGAGATGAGCGTTGTTCTACTCGAACTGTTCGCCAATCTCAAATTCGAGCTGTTTTGGGCGGTGTTCGAGCCGTTCGGCGAACACGAACAATTTGAGAAAAATTCGGCTGTTCGAGGTTATGTTCGATAACTGTTCGTGCACCAAAATCATAACTGGATTTTTTCTCAGTAATGATGAAATTTAATGTTAATACGCAGTTTGAGTGTACAGCGGGGTGGGGGGAGGGGCAGGGGATGGATCTCTGCAGGAACAATGAAGATCTCCATTTTTTTTTCTCTTTCCCGCATTTACAGTGGGGAGGTGCAATCTGTCAGCCTATCAGCAGCGCACACACGGAGCGAAGTGCTTTTTTTCACACAAGCAAGGGCATGTGTCATTGGCAGTGTATGTCACATGTCCTTGCCCTATAAGACCAAGCCATTTTCCCCGTCGCCACCATTTTCTCACTGCTGCAGCTGCGTGTTAGACGGCACCGCTGTTGCTGTGTGCGCTATACCTTGTTAATTTCAAGCCAATTTTCGCACAAATATACAGATAGCTTGGGAGTAGGGAATAGTTGTGATTGCAGTCCTTTTAAGGACTAGGTTACAGCATTTCCTACGACTTTTATCAGGCAGGTCTGTGCTCTTAAATAGATAGGTTGTGGGAGTAAAGACTAATTGTAATTGGAGTCCTTTTCAGGACTAGGTTACATCAGTTCCTATCAGTTTTTGCCAGGCAGGTCTGTGCCAGTGCTGTGCAAGTTTTTTTCACAGCATTTGGCTGAATCTAGCAAAGCTAATCCTTTTTGGCCTATTGCAGAGTGTGTTAGTCAGTGGAGTAGCCTATCTGTGTTGCAAGATATACCACCTGTGTATAGAATACCAATTTTTTTACTGCACCTAGTGAAGTAAAATCTTTTGGGCATAGCATCATTCTATTAGTCCATCTATACTGACCTCCATCAGGTTGCAAACTGAATCTAATTTTTTTCTGCATCTAGCTCTGAAAAAATATTTGGCCTTCTAGCAGTGTGTGGGTCTTGTTCTATTAGTCCACCTATACTGACCTCCATCAGGTTGCAAACTGAATATATTTTTTTCTGCATCTACCTCTGAAAAAATATTGGGCTTCTAGCTGTGTGTGGGACTTGTTGTATTAGTCCATCTATACTGACCTCCATCAGGTTGCAAACTGAATATATTTTTTTCTGCATCTACCTCTGAAAAAATATTTGGCCTTCTAGCAGTGTGTGGGACTTTCTCTGTTAGTCCATCTATACTGACCTCCATCAGGTTGCAAATTAAAAATAATTTTTATCTGCATCTACAGTACCTCTGAAAAAATATTTGGGCTTCTAGCTGTGTGTGGGACTTGTTGTATTAGTCCATCTATACTGACCTCCATCAGGTTGCAAACTGAATATATTTTTTTCTGCATCTACCTCTGAAAAAATATTGGGCTTCTAGCTGTGTGTGGGACTTGTTCTATTAATCCATCTATACAGACCTCCATCAGGTTGCAAACTGAATATATTTTTTTCTGCATCTACCTCTGAAAAAATATTGGGCTTCTAGCTGTGTGTGGGACTTGTTGTATTAGTCCATCTATACTGACCTCCATCAGGTTGCAAACTGAATATATTTTTTTCTGCATCTACCTCTGAAAAAATATTGGGCTTCTAGCTGTGTGTGGGACTTGTTCTATTAATCCATCTATACAGACCTCCATCAGGTTGCAAACTGAATATAATTTTTTTCTGCATCTAGCTCTGAAAAAATATTTGGCTTTCTAGCAGTGTGTGGGACTTGTTCTATTAGTCCACCTATACTGACCTCCATCAGGTTGCAAATTCAAAATAATTTTTTGTATGCATCTAGCTCTGAAAAAATATTTGGCCTTCTAGCAGTGTGTGGGACTTTCTCTGTTAGTCCATCTATACTGACCTCCATCAGGTTGCAAATTAAAAATAATTTTTATCTGCATCTACAGTACCTCTGAAAAAATATTTGGGCTTCTAGCTGTGTGTGGGACTTGTTGTATTAGTCCATCTATACTGACCTCTATCAGGTTGCAAACTGAATATATTTTTTTCTGCATCTACCTCTGAAAAAATATTGGGCTTCTAGCTGTGTGTGGGACTTGTTGTATTAGTCCATCTATACTGACCTCCATCAGGTTGCAAACTGAATATATTTTTTTATGCATCTACCTCTGAAAAAATATTGGGCTTCTAGCGGTGTGTGGGACTTGTTATATTAATCCATCTATACAGACCTCCATCAGGTTGCAAACTGAATATATTTTTTTCTGCATCTACCTCTGAAAAAATATTGGGCTTCTAGCTGTGTGTGGGACTTGTTGTATTAGTCCATCTATACTGACCTCCATCAGGTTGCAAACTGAATATATTTTTTTCTGCATCTACCTCTGAAAAAATATTGGGCTTCTAGCTGTGTGTGGGACTTGTTGTATTAGTCCATCTATACTGACCTCCATCAGGTTGCAAATTGAATATAATTTTTTTCTGCATCTAACCCAGCCAATAGTTTTGGCCTAATACCACAGTTTGGCCACTCAGCTCTGCTCGGTTACCATCCATTGTTTTTTGTGCAAACAACTCCAGAGTTGTGAATTAGTTAACCACCAAAATGAGTGGAAAAAGGCCTTCTGCTGGTGGAAAGGGGAATAGGCGTGTTGGGAAGGGGAAAAAAGGTTGTGTCCGTGGGGTAGGTGTTAAAGCACAAGTAACATCTGCAGAAGAAAGACCATCTTCCAGCCAAACTAAAATGTCTACTTCTTTTAGCGGACAATGTGATAAGATCCCTTTCTTACGGCCACGCCAATCGCTACAAATTCCAGATGAGGCACACAAACAGCAGGTGCTTCAACGGATATCAAGTGCTCCTTTAAGTGGGCTCTCCTCCACATCAACTTCAACATCACAAATACTCCAGTCCTCAAAGGTGTCACCCAAATCGCACTTGCTTCCTCACAGCTCCCAAATCTCCAGCTGCCTGTCTGAGTATGAGGTAGAACAGATGGTTGAGTCTGCAGAGCTGTTTACTCATACTATAGCCTGGGAATCAGAGGTCGACTCCAGCGCTTCTGTGAATCCAGACGAGGAAATGATCTGCACTGATGCCCAGAATCTTTATGAGTCGGATCCAGGACCAGACGCAGAAGGTTCTGACCATAATGTAGACCCTCATTCCCAAACTGTAACTCCTGTTGGTGGAGACAATGAGGAAGACGATGATAAGACTCAAATACCTGATTGGAGCGACAACTTTAGTTTTTTGTCAGGGCAGGAACAGGTTGGCTCTGAGGACGACGGGTGTGATAACACACAGGGTGATGATGATGAGGTTGGAGATGCCACTTACTGTCAACCCACAGTCAGCCAAGAGATGAGGTCAGCAGAGGAGGTGGAGGAAGATGCTAGTGACGACGAGGTCAGGTTGCGCCTTCCTGGACAGAGACGTAGTACTGGAAGCACGTCAACAACTGCATCCTCAAACACAACTCTGCCTCTCACCACAAGTCGTGGTGGCTCTTCAGGTCCCATGGGTGCTAAGCCTTGCATAGCCTGGGAATTTTTTCAGATCGATAAAGATGACCCAACTCGTGTTATCTGTAACATTTGTCAGCAAAAGCTAAGTAGAGGCCAAAAAATACATAGTTTGAGTACTTCATGCATGAACCGGCACATGGACATGAAGCATAAGTTGCAGTGGGAAGCTCAGTGTGCTACAATGCGGCCTAGCCGGCCGGGCCAACCACCGTCTGCCATATCTTGTGCATCCGCGGCCTCTTCATCCTCTGTGACTGGGGGGACAGCAGTCACACCTGTTTTGGGGCGCAGACCTGCCACCTCTTTACCCGCAACAGCCAGCGTGATTGGCAGGTCATCATTTTCTTTGGAGGTGGTAACAGCAGCTGGTGTTGAGCGCTGTCCGACATCGATAGCACCACCTTTGGATCAAGGCAACCTAACATGTCCGCCTGCATCTTCCTCACAGACCGGCAGTTTGCCGGGGACACCCTTATCAACCCTGTCTAAGCACAATAGCCAGCCCTCGGTCCCTCAGATGTGGACAAGTAAAAGACCATTTCCTCCTAGCCATGAGAAAGCTAAGAGGTTGAATTTCACCATCTGCAAGCTCTTGGCTACAGAAATGCTGCCTTTCCGCCTGCTGGACACAGAGGATTTTCGAGACCTTATGTCCGTCGCAGTGCCCCAGTACCAGATGCCCAGTCGGCACTACTTCTCAAAGAAAGGTGTGCCTGCGCTCCACCAGCATGTCGCACACAACATCACCGCTTCTTTGAGAAACTCTGTGTGTGACAGGGTGCATTTCACCACAGACACTTGGACGAGTAGGCATGGACAGGGGCGTTACATGTCGCTGACTGGGCACTGGGTAACTATGGTGACAGCAGGACAAGGGGCTGCTGTCCAAGTCTTGCCGTCCCCACGAGTTGTGCGTCAATCCTCTTTATGTCAAAGTTCCTCCACTGCTTCTGCCTCCTCAACCTCCTCTCGGTCTTCCACCTGCACCCAAAGCCTGTCTGGTCATGCCACAAGCTTTCTAACTGTGCAGAAGGGATCCTGCACACCTCCTTACTATGCTGGCAGTAGGGCTCAACGTCATCAGGCGGTTTTTACTTTGAAATGTCTGGGAAATGTGAGTCACACAGCTGAGGAGTTGTGGTCAGCTCTGGAGAACCAATTTCATGAATGGCTGTCTCCACTGGACCTGAAACCAGGGAAGGCCGTGTGCGACAATGCTGCAAACCTGGGTGCGGCCCTTCGCCGGGGCAATGTCACACACGTGCCTTGTATGGCTCACGTGTTGAACCTGGTTGTCCAGCAATTTTTAGCCCACTATCCCAGAAAAGATGGCCTTCTGCAGAGGGCACGGTCGCTGTGTGCTCACTTTCGCCGTTCTCATCCCGCAGCTCAGCGACTTACAGCTCTACAGAAGTCGTTGGGCCTGCCACTTCACCGGCTAAAATGCGATGTGCCTACCCGGTGGAATTCAACTCTGCACATGTTGCAGCGACTGTGGCAGCACCGACAAGCCCTGGTGCAATACGTTCTGACGTATAGCCTGGGCCAACGAGATCCAGAGGTGGGGCAAATCACGCTGGAGGAGTGGTCTCAGATCAGGGACCTATGCACCCTTCTGCACAGTTTTGAAATGGCGACGAAGATGTTTAGTGCTGACGATGCCATTATCAGCATGACTATTCCGGTGATTTACATGCTGGAGCACATGTTAAACAGAATTCGGAGTCAGGTGGTGGCACAAGAGGAGGTGGAGGAAGTAGAGGAGGAGTTGTATGCGGAAGGGCTAACATCTGCAAGGTCCAGACGGTCGGCAGCACCAAGGCGGCAGGCATGTGAGGGTGGGGGAGATGGTTTTACCAGGGCGCATGGTAGCAGCCAAACTAGTGAGGAAGGTGCAGGAGCCCAGGAAGAAGTGGAGGACGAACTGATGGAAGACTCATCAGATGAGGGAGACCTTGATCACATTTCTGTTGTGCGAGGTTGGGGGGAGAGGACAGAGGAAGGAAGCATGATTGTTACCTCGCCACCAACACAACAGGGACTTGGTGCTCCTGGATGCGCAACACACATGAGTGCCTTCTTGCTGCACTACCTGCAACATGACCCTCGAATTGTGAGAATTAGAAATAATCCTGACTACTGGGTTGCCACACTGTTAGATCCCCGGTACAAAAGTAAATTTGCCGAAATTATTCCTGCCATAGAAAGGGATGCACGCATGCAGGAGTATCAGCAGAGACTGTTGCAGAATCTTACATGTGCTTTTCCACAAAACACCAGTGGTGCACGTAGTGAATCTCACAGTTCCAACTTGCCAACCGTGGGACCGTCAAGTGTTCAGCACTCAAACCGTAACAGAACCACAGTATCTGCTGGTAACATCAATTTTGCGGAATCATTTCACCACTTTTTTAGCCCATCCTTTGCAAGGCCACAGGAGACAAGAAGTCTGACACATAGTCAACGCCTAGAGACGATGGTACAGGAGTATCTCCAAGTAAACATTGAAGCCACGACTGTGTCACTGGACCCTTGCTCTTTTTGGGCTTCCAATCTGGATAATGGCCGGAGCTAGCCACTTACGCCTTGGAGATCTTGTCATGCCCCGCAGCCAGCGTTCTGTCTGAACGTGTGTTCAGCGCTGCTGGTGGTGTGCTGACAGATAAGCGCACGCGGCTCTCCACTGATAATGTAGACAGACTCACGTTCATAAAGATGAACAAATCATGGATCCGAAACGACTTTTCTACCCCTGTGTCATCCTGGGGAGAGTAAAAGCTTGATGATTTGTTAAAATCACCCTACCAACCGTTTTAAGCTTTCAAATTACTAATCATGTTTATCTGTATCTTGACTGGAAAATAATTTGGGCTTTGTAGCAGTGTGCAGCACTGATCCTATTAGGCCATCTATAATAAGCTCCACCAGATTTAAAATTAAAAATAATTTTTAGCTGCATCTAGCCCGGAAAATAATTTTGGGGCTCCGAGATGCGCAAGACACATAAGTGCCTTCTTGCTGCACTACCTGCAGCATGACCCTCATATTGTCAGAATTCGAAGTAATCATGACTACTGGGTTGCCACACTCTTAGATCCCCCAAACTTTTCGATCAACCTTTTCATTTTAATAAAGACCAAAAAAATGGTCA
This sequence comes from Phyllobates terribilis, assembly GCF_046119375.1. Lineage (NCBI taxonomy): Eukaryota > Metazoa > Chordata > Amphibia > Anura > Dendrobatidae > Phyllobates > Phyllobates terribilis. Next base: position 121,583 of record NW_027365176.1, on the reverse strand, counting down.
TTTTTGAAATTATAAGCATTAGCAGGTTGTTAGAAACTGAAATCAAACAGTTTTCAACTCAAAACTTTATTCTAGGTGATGTTACATTTTCACATAGGACCCCTTGTTCGAAAGGAGCTTCTGAACTCTCTCGTCCATTGAATTTGTCAGGTTTTGGATGGTTTCTGCTTCAATTGTTTTGCATGAGGACAGAATACCCTCCCAGAGCTGTTGCTTAGATGTGAACTGCCTCCCGCCATCATAGACACTCCTTTTAATGATGCTCCAAAGGTTCTGAATGGGGTAGAGGTCAGGGGAGCATGGGGGTCACACCATAAGTTTGTCCCCTTTTATGCCCATATCAGCCAGAGATGCAGATGTTTTATGTGCAGCATGAGATGGTGCATTATCATGCAGAAAAATGATCTTGCTGTGAAATACACGGTTCTTCTTCTTGAACCATGGCAGGAAGTGCTGTTTGAGAAAATCCACATACATTATGGAGTTCATCTTTAGCGCCTTCAGGGATCCTAAAGGGGCCGACAATCTCTCTCCCCATGATTCCAGCCCAAAACATTACTCCACCTCCTCCTTGTTGGCGCTGTAGCCGTGTTTGCGTGGGGTGTCCATCAACCAGCCATCCTCCACTCCATCCATCTGGACCATCGAGCGCTGCACGGCATCCGTGAACAAAACAGTTTTGAAATCAGTCTTCATGTAATGTTTGGCCCACTGGAGCCGTTTCTGCTTGTGTGAAGTGGATAGAGGAGGTCGACAGGATGGCGTATGCACAGCTGCAAACCTCTGAAGGACCCTGCATCTTGTTGTTCGGGGGACGTTGGAGGCACAAGCAGCTTCAAAAACTTGTCTGCTGCTATGACAAGGCTTTTTTGCCGCTGCTCTTTCAACCTGACGTAATTGCCTGTAGGAAAGAGTCCTCAATTTGCCCTTATCAGCACGCACACGTGTGTACTGTGAATCAGCTACATACTTCTTGATTGCCAAGACACTTCATCCTGATCATCGCACAATGTTGATTGTAGTCATGCCTTGACCTAAACACTCCACAATTTGTTGCTTCTCAGCAGCCGACACATCCTTTTTCTTTCCCATTTTGGCAGAAAATGTAGACTGCTTAATAATGTGAGAGAGCCTTCTTAAGTAGTCTTGCCTTTCATTGGACACACCTGCCAAACTAATTAGCACAGGTGTCTGCAATTGCTTACAGTGATATAAAGAGCCCTGACACACATCACCATCAATGAGTTTAACTGACAAACAAACAAATTCTTCCCTTATCACTCCTAAACACTTTTTGCATAATAATTTGGAACGCAGTGTACATGTGCTTTTCCACAAAACACCAGTGGTTCACGTAGTGAATCTTACAGTTCTAACTTGCCAACCGTGGTCTGTATGGAATTGTTCAATAAAGGGCCCAAAATTAAGATAACATAGATGGGAGAGGTCTCTATGAATAGGAATTCCTAAGTATTTGATACCCTGTGAGGGCTAGGCAAAGGGAAAGTTGGACTGGATGGAATCCTATATGGATTTGGGGAGGGAGACATCGAGGGCCTCAGACTTCGCTGCATTGATTTTAAAATTTTACCATGTAACAAAGTGATCTATTTCAGCCATAACAGCATTTATGGATATATGTGATTGAGTGATATATACTAGGACATCATCAGCAAATAGAGAGCACTTGTACTCGGTGCCTCCCACCTCAATCCACCTAATATTGGGGTTATGGCGAATTGATGAGAGCAGGTGCTCCGTCACTAGGATGTATAAGAGAGGGGACAGAGGACATCCCTGCCTTGTCCCATTGGTGATTGTGAAAGGTGATGAAAATGTTCTGACGCACCCCCTGGGCCTTGGGACACCCGGAGCCGGACCCTTTTTGGTGGATGCTGGTGGTTGTAGTCTTGGTGGCGGCGACCCGGTTCCGTGGCTCAGGGCGGTCAAACCAGTGGCGGAACTATTTATGTGGTTTTGATGTTTAAATGTCCGACTACGCCACCCGTGGATTGCGGTCAGAGTGAACCGCCGCTACAGGGCAGACCGCTGAGGCTGGTGTTGTGGGTGCAGCAGAGCGTAGCATAACTCCCCACGGGAGGAGTATAGCCTCAGGGCAGTGTATGCGGAGGATGGGGGTGAAGGTGCAGGGCAGCAGCAGTAATGACACGGAGTCAGTGATGCAGTCCAGGGCCTTTACTCACAGTTCTTATTATCCAGACCACGTCTGCAGGTAACGGCTGCCCACGTCGTACTGTGCTCACCAGGTGAGGGGCTCAGACAACTCCCAGATAACTTTGGAGCACTTCACAGGACCCCCTTTGTGTGTCCTTTGTCTGGCCTTTCTTACCAACACTTCTGTCCGGCTGCCTCGGGCCTCCTCTTGGTAAACTTGGCGCCAGTTTCCCTGACCCTATGTGGTGCCTTCCTAGCGGGTGTAGCGAGGGGCTGCGCCACATAAAATGTCAGAGCCTCCGGTTTCTAGCTGAGGGTCGTTTCCTGCCTCCACTAGTTCGGGGACCGGTCTCCCCCTTTGGCCTGACCCCTCCACGCAGGTGGATTCGGGCGTGCGGTGGCGACTCGCCCGTCCGCACCCCTGGGATCCCTTCATTCCTCGTTCCTGGAGCCTTCTCCGCTCCTCTTCCTTCCTTCTCCCTCTTCCAGGCCTGGGCCTCTGTTACTAGGCCCGCCTCCGGAGCAGAGCTCATGCAGAGCCCCTGCTCCCTGCCACTTCTGCTCAGACTTCTCTGCACTGAACTAAGATGGTGCCCACCTTTTATACTCCCTTCTTAATGCACCCAGGAACTGCTTCCTCCCTGCTCCTGCACTACAGGGTTCCCCTTCCTCAGTGTTCCCTCCCCCCACTCCAGCCAGGGACAGGGACTGTCGTGCCCATCTCAGGGGCATATTGGTCGCCCTGCCCCACGGCAATGTGGTGTAATGCATGCAGGTGTCGGGTCCTGATCCACACTCCATCCTTACCTGAGAGTGAGATATCACACCTCTGGGTGAGGTGCAATACGTCTGTAGCAACCGAGCCCTCAGGGTGCTACAGTTCCATTTATCTTCAGCCTAGGTGACGTATTGCGATACAGGGCCGTGATTTTGGCTATAAAAGGGTCCCCTAGACCCCTACCCCAAGCTTTTTAAGAGAATCATATATGGCGTGCCAGGAGACTCTATGGAATGCTTTCTCAGCATCCAACGAGAGTATCTAATTACAAATTTTTAACTGCATCTAGCCCAGGAAATACTTTGTGCCTAGTAGCAGTGTCTGCTAGTCAGCGGATTATCCCGGCTGTTAAGCAAGCTACACCACCTGTAGTTTAGACACTTAATTTTTTCAAAGGAAATGCTTCGGGACCATGGGATACTTAGTGAAGAGCATCAGGAGGCACCCCAAGGCATAGGGGCTGGGACTGGCAGTAGGATGCCTTGCGGTGGACAGCCGAGCTCGATCCTTATAAAAGCTTTTTAACTGCAGCAGCTTTAGTGGACGCTACTGGAGGTGGAATTACCGCGGCTGCTGGCATGAGACTTGCCCTCCAATAGATCCTTGTAAATGGATTTAAAGTGTATTCATTCAAATTAGAGAGACAATTTAAATTAAAAAGCTTAGAGCTGCCTCCACCACAGGGGGGCTCGCTCGACCCACCAGCGGACAGGCACCAGTATTGGGAGAGGGGGGCTGGCCGTCAGGGTTCACCGCGGCTCTGGCACAAACCCGGCGACACGGAGGTGGCACGGGCAGGAGCGGACTGGCCGTGTCGGCTTCTCACTTTTTGGATTTTAGAAGGGCATGACATGCCTATATCTGTGTCTCCCCCTCCTTTTACTCCTCCACCTCTTTTATTTTCGCATGACTATATGTACTTGTCACTTTTCCATGTGTTAGTTATGTCTTCTGAGCAGTTTGTCAGCTTTTGGACACCTTTGAAGGTGTTTTCTATGTGTTTCTATGTGTTTTTGTTTGCCTGCCATTGGTTTTAACGGTGTTCGAAGGTGTTCGACGAACAGTTCGACGAACAGTTCGGCGAACACACAGGTGTTCGACGAACCGAACCGAACTCGAACACTACGGGGGTGGCTCAACACTAAACCTGATCCTGCGATCAGACCCGCTAAAGTCCTCGGCTAGTCTGAACGCAGACCTATAGATGTGGGGGAGGGATCCCTACAAGATCTAGGGACTGGGATAAGTTGGACACCTCCTAGCAGAAATAGTAGCAGTCAAAGACAAACACACAACAAAAAGCATAGAGGTCAGAAGACCTAGCAAAACTAATAGAGAACGGCAATAGAGCAACAAGCTAGCTCAACAGTAGTAAATACAAATGAAGTCCAGCAAAGCCAGGAGGGCGGAGCCGGATAAAAAAGGCAAAAATGGTCATGTGACCAGCAAACTAAAAAAAAACTAACAGGAGAGTTGTAACAGTACCCCCTCTTCTAAGAGGATCCTCCAGATCCCCTAGACCCAGGCTTACCAGGAAACCTCCTGTGAAACGCTCGGACAAGTCTGGGGGCAGAAACATCATCCGCCGTCACCCATGAGTTATCCTCAGGTCCGAAACCCTTCCAAGCGACGAGATACTGCAAACTCCCTCTATACCGTCTAGAATTTAGGATGCGGGAAATCTCATATTCCCCGTCCTCCACCACCGGAGGAACAGTGGCAGAGGCGTCACCATCCGACACATCAGCTTTTTTCAACAGAGAAACATGAAACACCGGATTAATCCTCCAGGACGTAGGAACCTCCAGCCTAACAGCAGATTGGTTAACTATCTGAAGTACCTTAAAGGGCCCTACGAACTTGGGACCCAATTTTTTAGAAGGAATCCTCAATCGCAGATTCTTAGAGGACAACCAAACCATGTCACCAACAGCAAACAAAACCTCTTGCCATTTCCTATCAAAGTACCTCTTAGATTTTTTGTTAGCCTCCTGAAGATTACCACGCACATCCGTCCAAACTCTCTCCAAATCACCGGAAAAACTCTCCTCCTCAGGCACAGCCGAAACCAATTTGGAAAATGACCCAAAAGACGGATGTCTCCCAGAACAACAAAAAAAAGGCGAACACCCAGCAGAAGAGGATGTATGGTTGTTAAGAGCAAATTCAGCAAGTGGCAGAAACTCAGACCACCCCTCTTGATTGTCTGCCACAAAACAACGCAAGAACTGCTCAACATCCTGGTTCTTCCTTTCTGTCTGGCCATTAGACTCAGGATGATATCCGGATGAAAACGACAAATGAACTCCCAACCTGTCACAAAAGGCACGCCAAAATCGAGCCACGAACTGAGGTCCCCTATCAGAAACAATGTCAGTAGGAACACCATGTAGTCTGACAATCTCCTTGACAAAGGCCTTAGCGAGTGTCTTAGCGCAAGGCAGTTTGATGAAGGGAACCAAGTGACACATCTTGCTAAAACGGTCCATGACCACCCAGATGACCGTGAAACCTTCAGAGGGAGGAAGGTCAGTAATAAAGTCCATAGCCAGATGTGTCCAAGGTGCACTAGGAACCTCCAGAGGGCAAAGCAACCCCGCAGCAGGAGCATGCGAAGACTTGGATCTTGCACACACAGTACATTGGCGCACCCACTTAATGACTTCCTTCTGCCATCCAGGCCACCAAAAACTGCGACCCACAAGTCTCTTGGTCTCAGAAATTCCTGGATGACCTGCCAGCCGAGACTCATGACACTCAACAAACAAATCTCTCCTAAAGGTCCTAGGCACAAACAACCTCCCATGGGGAGTGTTAGATGGGGCATTCTCCTGTGCTTTAAGAATCTCATCCTCCAAAACGGAGTCCAAAGCAGCAATCACAACACCTTCTTGTAAAATGGTCTCCTCCTCCTCCTCAACACCGACCATGGGAGAAAAGCTGCGAGACAAAGCATCCGCTTTAACATTCTTGGTACCCGGGATGTAAGTAACGGAAAAATTAAACCGCGAGAAAAAAAGTGCCCACCTAGCCTGACGGGCATTCAAGCGCTTGGCAGCATCAAGATATATCAGATTTTTATGATCAGTGAAAACCTGAACGGGAAATTCAGCACCTTCCAAGAGGTGACGCCAGTGTTCAAATGCGAGTTTAATCGCCAGCAATTCCCGATTACCAATATCGTAATTAAGTTCAGTCTCGGAAAATTTTTTTGAAAAAAAGGCACAGGGATGTACTCCATCTTTGTTTTCCTGAGACAACACCGCACCAACCCCCACCGAAGAAGCATCAACCTCAACCAAAAACGACTGAGTCACATCAGGCTGCATAAGGATGGGAGCAGAGGTGACCTCTCCTTTAAAAACACAAAAGCTTCAATGGCCTCAGAAGTCCACTGAACCGCATTAGCACCTTTCCTGGTGAGATCGGTCAGCGATTTGACAATAATAGAAAATTTTTTTATGAATTTTCTGTAATAATTGGCGAAACCCAAAAACCTCTGTATCGATTTCAAACCAATAGGCCTAGGCCATTCCTGTACAGCCTGAACTTTAACCGGGTCCATCTCAAAACCTTCACTGGAGACAATGTAGCCCAAAAAACTAATTCTCTGTACAGCGAACTCACATTTCTCCAGCTTAGCAAAAAGCGAATTGTCCATTAATAACTGTAATACCTCACGTACGCTCCGCCAATGAGACTCCAGATCCGGCGAATAAATCAAAATGTCATCCAAATACACAACCACATCTTTGCCGATTAAAGGTCTAAGGATATCATTAATAAGATTCTGAAAAAATGCAGGAGCATTGGTGAGACCAAAAGACATAACCAGATTCTCAAAATGACCCACAGGAGTGTTAAAAGCAGTCTTCCATTCATCACCCTCCTTCATGCGCAACAAATTGTATGCCCCCCGGAGATCAATTTTAGAGAACCACTTGGCCCCCACTAACTGGTTAAATAAATCAGGAATCAATGGCAGTGGGTAAGGATTGCGTACAGTAATTTTATTAATCTCACGAAAGTCCAGACAAGGGCGTAAACCGCCATCTTTTTTTTTTACAAAAAAAAAACCAACAGCCACAGGAGACTTGGAAGGCCTAATGTGACCAGCGGCCAAGCTTGTCTGTATGCATTCCTCCAAAGCCTTTCTCTCAGGAATAGTAAGATTAAATAAATGACTCTTAGGAAGAGTCGCTCCAGGGACAAATTCAATGGTAGAATCATAGTCTCTATGGGGAGGCAAAACCTGCGACTCCTCCTCAGAAAAAACTCTCCAAAAATCCTGAATAGGTACAGGCAATTCCCCTTTATCCACAGCAGCAATTCGCCCGTTACAACACTTGTCATAACACTTAGGGCTCCAGGACTTAATTTCATTGGTAGACCAATCCAGTACAGGATTGTGCAATTTTAACCAGGGTAACCCCAATATTACTGGAGAAGGCAAATTATCCAATACCACCAAATCCAAATTCTCTTGATGAATACCATTAATAGTGAGGGGAAATTCACAGACCTTGTGAGTAACACTCTTCAAGGGAGAGCCATCGACAGAAACCACAGCAATAGGGGATGACAAAGTTTTAGGTTCTAATCTAAGTTTTTCCAAGAATCCCCCATCAATCACATTCAGAGTAGATCCACAATCCACAAATACCCGAAATTCAATTAATTCATCCTGAGCAGCAGTAGTAGCAGATAGGAATACCCCCTTAGAATTTAAACAGGCAATACGGGCATGACTGACCAATTTTTTTTTCTTTCTTCATACAAAGCACACAGCCCTTAATAAGATGACCAGAATTTCCGCAATAGAAACACAAGCCTTCAGAAAGTCGGCGGTCCTTTTCCTGAGAGCGGAGCGCCATCGCCCCAATTTCCATCGGCTCTCCATTGTCAGCACAGAACCTCTCAGGACTCGAAGCTGACATAGCAGAGGATTGGCTCTCATTAACCCTTGCACGCAGTCTCCTGTCCACCCGTATAGCTAATTGCATTGCCTCCTGCAAGTTTCCAGGTGTGGGATAAGCAATCAGTAAATGCTTAACCCTTTCACCTAGCCCTGCAAGAAACAAGCTTTTCAAAGCTGAATCGTTCCACCCCACCTGGGCAGACCACCGACGGAAGTGAGAACAATATTTTTCCACATTACCTGATCCCTGCCTCAAACGTCTTAATTCAGACTCAGCAGATGAGACACGATCAGGATCATCGTACAACAAACCCAAAGCAGAAAAAAAACTATCCACTGAACTAAAGCACGGATCACTAGGTTGGAGAGAGAAGGCCCATCCCTGAGGATCTTTGCGCAAAAGTGACATTATGAACCCTATGCGCTGTGATTCATCACCAGAGGATCCGGGTCTCAAACGAAAATATAATAGACAAGCATTTTTAAAAGAAAAAAAATCTTGTTGTTCGCCAAAAAATAGATCAGGCAGACGTACCTTTGGTTCCACAACTCACGTGTTGTTGGAGCTTGGTCACCTCCAGAGAGAGTCCCTGCAAGCGTTGAGCCAAATCTTGCACCGAGATCATGTTGGAAAACTGGAGGTCTTTCCCCAGAGAAAATCCTTTCCCTTTTTTTTTTTTTTTTTTATGGCTGGACTTACTGTTATGATCTGCTACAGAAACTAAGGAAAGGCAGGAGATCTGTCCCTACAATAGAACTAAACTAGATCCCTACGATGTAACGGGGAACCTGATCCTGCGATCAGACCCGCTAAAGTCCTCGGCTAGTCTGAACGCAGACCTATAGATGTGGGGGAGGGATCCCTACAAGATCTAGGGACTGGGATAAGTTGGACACCTCCTAGCAGAAATAGTAGCAGTCAAAGACAAATGACGCGCCCCTGAGCCTGTGTCGCGCTGCGTTGCGCACGCGGGAGCTTACCTGGAGCCGGATCTCTTGAGGGTTGTAGTCTCATGGCGGTGACCCGGTCCGTGCCCAGGGAGTCAAACTGAGCGGCGATGTAACAGCGGTAGATGCAGGACGACTACGCCACCCGTTGAATGCAGCTATGGAGCTGCCGCTGCAGGACAGTCCGCTGAGGCCGGTGGATGGATGGTGCAGCGTAGATGGTATAACCCCCAACGGGAGGGGTATGGCCTCAGGGCAGCAGATGTGGATGATGGGGGTAGCAGGAACCACTCAGAGACGGTGCGGTGTAATTCAGGGTCTTTACTGGTAACAACGATAGACCCTCCCGGAGTACTTGCTAGTGAACGGGGCCTGGTCAGTGCTTGAGCAGATGGGATCTCCCCTGGCCAGGCGGAGTTGTAGGCCTCCCAAACTGACTGTACTCTTCTGGCTACCTTGCTAGAAGCGGATATAAGTAGCCCACGTCCCTGAGTGTACCGTGTGGTGCTCACCCGTATGGCCGGTGACTCGGGGCCTTCTAATGGCTTCCGCTCCACGATGGCGGTGCTGGTCCCACGCGTGTGACCGTGCCTTCGGGTTTCTGGGCCTGAGGACCTGAAATCCCCTGCCGGTCGGCTTCTGCTGCTGGGTAAGAGTTAGTCCCCACAGCCTCGGACGCCGGGTCCGGTAAGAAAGCTTCTCAGTCAGGGCGAGCTCTGCAGCTGCCAGCCCCTGACTCGTAGTAGTATTGCTTCTGCTGTTTCTTGTCTCTACTCTCCTTGACTGCTAACCCTGCTTCAGCCCCGGGTTTTTATAGGGGAAGTTCTTCCCCTCCCAAGACTGGGCAGGAGGTGTGGCATGCACAGGATCCCTGACCAAAGGACCTCCCACCTGCTCTCAGACATAACATTACATTACTGTGGGAACCAGACCCCTGGGGTGCCACATTCCCCCCTAGTAAAATTTAGTACTCCGGGACTAAACACATTTTAGAAAAACATAACAAGATATAACAATAACAATACAATAAGAAACACATAAAGGTGGTCACGGCATGTCCGTAACCGGGTGCAGTCTTTGAAGAAAGCAAGGTGTCCATTTCACCAAAACAGGGAGACGTAACCAGGTAGGGGTCTGTCCTACCCCGAGTCCTTAACAGTCTCTAGTCCATCCTGGGTTACGCTCCAACTAATTGTACAAGGATTCCCGGTAGATCCACCAAGGATTCCTAAAAATAACTGGAAACACAAAATTATACACAAGCAACAATACACAGATAAACATAAATAAAACAACTTATACACTTCAAATCCTCCAGTGTGCGGGTAACTGGCCTCTAGTGGCCCTAGTGGACCTACGGAGCTGACTGTCTGGCCCTGAACTACAGGGTGTAGGAGCTGTCAAGGGTAAACTGGGCAGCTGTCTACCGGCTCTTTGTCTCACTAGGGGTACGGCAGGCTCACTATAAGCAGAGGGTTGATCCTCCTGTTCTGCTTGTGTGGAGTCTTCTGCCTCCTGGACCGGCTGTTCTTCCAGCTCTACCTGTTGCTCCGTAGGTGCTTGGGATGCTGGTTGGAGGAAGGTGAGTACGGGTACCACAACTGCACCATTGACTTGAGTCCAAGACCGAGGGAAGTCCCCGAGCACAGTACTAACCATATCTTCCCTTTCCTCTACGGGTCGATGGTCTTCTTGTTCCTCTTCAGGGTTCCTCAGTTGTTTGAGACACTTCTTCAGGTGGTCCCGGGATACAATGGCTGTGGTTTCCCCTCCGTCTTTACTGATGGTACAAACCTTCGGGTTCTCGTGGCTTGAGGGCAGTACGGTGTACGGGTCCTTCTCCCACTGGTCGTCCAACTTGTGGAGCCGTCTCTTCCTCTTCAAGACCTGCTCTCCGGGTACCAGGGGAACAGCGGGAGCATACTGGTTGTAAGTTTTCTCTTGTCTTTCCCTAGCCTGACAGAGAATTCGCTCCACGCTCTCCTGTACTCTCCGGTACTGCTGCTGCCTCTCTGTGTCCCAGTCTGTTTCTGGTGAAGTGTCCTCGGGTGTCAGGACTCCCATTTCCAGGTCAACAGGTAACTTACCAGGTCTTGCCCTCATTAGGTAAGCCGGGGTACAGTTGGTGGAACCTACCGGGATGTGGTTGTATAGGTCCACCAGATCGGGCAACTTCTCAGGCCACAGACTGCGTTCTTCCAGGGGCAACGTTTTTAGAAGATCCATTACCACCTGGTTCATTTTCTCACAAAGTCCATTAGTTTGCGGATGGTAGGGTGTCGTCCTTATCTTCCGGCAGCCATACAGATTGCAGAATTCCTGGAAGACCTCCGCTTCAAAGGCAGGTCCCTGGTCCGTCAGCACTTGGTCCGGGTACCCGTGTGGACGGCAAAAGTGCTGCTGGAAGGCTCTAGCTGCTGTTTGAGCCGTTAAGTCCTTGACGGGGACGACAACCAGAAACCGGGAGTAATGATCCACGATGGTTAACGCGTAGACGTAGCCACTTCTGCTTGGGGTCAGTTTTACATGATCCAAGACTACCAGTTCCAACGGTTGCCTGGTGACGATGGACTGCAGGGGAGTCTTCTGGCTGGCACGGTCCTTCCTTCTCAGGTTGCACGGGCCACAGTCTCTGCACCACTTCTCGATGGTTCCCCTCATGCCTACCCAGTGGAACCGCTCGCGCAGCAGGAACTCCAGCTTCTTCCACCCGAAGTGTCCAGCTCCCTCGTGGTATGCCTCCATCACCATGGCTGCGTCTCTTCGTGGCACCACTACTTGCCAGAGTAATTCATTCGTCCGGGAGTTAACCATTCGGCGGCACAACTTCCCTTTGTAAAGGAACAGTCGACTCTTCTCTGCCCATAGTTGTTTGGCTTCCTCCGGAGCGTCTGGTTCAAGGCGAGCCTCCGGCCGAGTCAGCATCTCCTTCACCAGTCGGACGGCAGGGTCGCTGTCTTGCGTTTCCGCCCAGTTGTAGTGGGGTAAGGGGTTCAACGTAACAGCCTGCTTACTCCTTACCCGGTGGGAATACTGGATAGTCCCATGACGGTGGAACGCAGGGAGTTCAACTTCTTCCAGTCCCTCCGGATCTTCTCCTCCGTCCGGCAGGTTGGGCATCCTGGACAGGGCGTCCACGTTGGTATTGGAGCGTCCTGCCCGGTATTTGATTGTGAACTCGTAGTTGGACAGACGGGCCATCCACCTCTGTTCCAGGGCACCGAGTCTTGCCGTGTCCAGGTGTGTCAACGGGTTGTTATCCGTGTACACGGTGAACCGGGAAGAAGCGAGGTAATGCTTAAAGCGCTCGGTGACTGCCCATACTACGGCCAGGAACTCCAGCTTAAATGAGCTGTAATTCTCGGGGTTCCTTTCGGTGGGTCGCAGTTTTCGGCTGGCGTAGGCGATTACTCGTTCCTTCCCCTGCTGGATCTGGGACAGTACGGCTCCTAGCCCGATGTTACTGGCGTCAGTGTAGAGGATAAAGGGCTGGCTATAATCCGGGTACGCCAGGATTTCGTCCCCCGTGAGGGCCATCTTCAGCTGGCGGAAGGACTCTTCTTCCAGCTCCTCCCATTTGAAGGGCGGCATCTGGTTCTTGGCCTTCCGGGACTGGCCTATCAGGAGGTCCTGCATAGGTGCTGCCTTTTTGGTGAAACCGGGAATAAACCTTCGGTAGTAGCCTACCAACCCGAGGAACTGCCGCACTTCTTTTACGCTGGAGGGGCTTGGCCATTCCTTAATTGCGGTGATCTTATCAGGGTCGGGAGCCACTCCGTCAGCGCTCACCACGTGTCCCAGGTACTGCACCTTTGGTTTCAGGAGGTGACACTTGGAGGGTTTCACCTTTAGGCCGTAACTTGCCAGAGCTTCGAACACTTCCGCCAGGTGTTTCAGGTGGTCCTCATACGTCTTGGAATATACGATGACATCGTCCAGGTACAACAGGACCGTCTCGAAGTTTCTGTGGCCCAGACAACACTCCATTAGTCGTTGGAAGGTTCCCGGTGCGTTGCAGAGTCCGAACGGCATGCAGGTGAACTCGCTAAGTCCCATCGGGGTGGTGAATGCGGTCTTCTCCCGGTCCGCCTCTGCTACAGGAACCTGCCAGTACCCGCTAGTGAGATCCAAGGTAGAGAAGAAGTTAGCAGATCTTAAAGCAGCCAATGACTCCTCTATCCTTGGTAAGGGTTACGCATCCTTGTGTGTGATACGATTGATTTTCCGGTAATCTACACACATCCTCATGGTGTTGTCTTTCTTTCGGACTAAGACTAGTGGAGCTGCCCAGGGGCTACAGCTATCCCTGATCACCCCAGCCTCCTTCATGTCTCTAAGCATCCCCTTGGCGTGTTGGTAGTGGGCAGGGGGTACGGGTCGATACCTCTCTTTTATAGGAGGATGGTCTCCCGTGGGGATGTGGTGTTCTACCCCCTTGACTCGCCCGAAGTCTAACGGGTGTTTACTGAACACTCTCTCGTACTCCTGAACCACCCGATAGACTCCTTGTTTCTGGTGTGCGGGAGTGGAGTCAGTACCCAGATGTAGTTGCTGACACCAGTCCTCCATGTTTTTCTTAGAGCCGTTACCTTCCTCCGGGTGAGATGGAGGCAAGGGTTCCACAGATTGTATAGAATTTTGGTTAATGGTATATAATTTGGCTAGCGTGGCATACCGGGGCAGGTACACTTCCCTCTCCCCGATATTTATTATGCGAACGGGCACCCTCCCATGGCGTACATCAACCACCCCCCGTGCTGTCAAAATGGTGGGCCTACTGTCCGAGTAAACTGGTTCTACCATTGCCTGGTAATCTCTACCTCTCAGACCAATAGCTGCCCGGCACCAAATCATCATTTCACTTTTTGGGGGCATGGCAATAGGAAAAGGGTCACACATTCTTACGCTACCAATCTCACCGCCGGAGAGTTCCACCTGTTGCCGTCGCATCAGTGCCCGGATCTCTTTCTGGAGCACCCGCTGCTCGCCGGAGCTGGCGTTCTTGGCAACCTGCTGTAAAAGGAAAATCACCTCTGCAAGACAATTTTCAATTACATTAGTTCCTAGAGTTATTTTTGGGTGACTCTCATGTTTGTCAATATCTACAATGATCAGTCCCTGTGCTGCCAGTTCGACTCTACCGATTTTGATGGTCACTTCTTTAAATCCGATCTGTGGCACGGGCTGGCCATTGCTGGTGATGATACTCAAGTCGTCGTCAGGGTAGCGGGTAATATCCGAGTCATTCCAGTACTGCTTAAAGAGCACGTACGGGATGGTGGTGACCTGTGACCCGGTGTCCAGTAGGGCACTCATGGGAATGCCATCCAGTACCACAGGCAAGACTGGACGTCCTCCCACATATCTGTCGCGCCAGTTCGATGGGCCTGGTGATCTTTTTCCTGGGGGTTGGCCCTCTACCCCAGGTTGTGCCCGTTTAAAGAACAGTACCTTGCCATATGTCCAGGTTGATTGCAGCGGCGGCAGATGGGTCGTCTGTCCTCGCTGTATCGGTCACTGGGTCTTCCTCTGGCCGGTGGGGTCCTCCTTGGTCGACGCCACGGGATGTCCTCCGGTCCGGATGCCAGCTGGATCTTCCCTGGGGTGGAAGCCTGTAAAGACTGCACAGTTAGGGTTAGCGCAGCAACGCTCTTAGCTAGCTCTTGGACCTGATGGTGTAGGTCTGGAGCCGGGTCATTGTCCAAAGCCTGCGCATCAGCTCCCACAGGCCCTGCCGACAAGGGCGCCGCCTCCTGGTGGTAAGTGATAGCAGGGCGCTTGTGGGTCACAACGCCACCCGGTGCCGGTTCTCGGAGCACCCGGATGGCTCTGTCCTTGAACTGTGCAAAGCCCAGATGGGGATCCTGTAAGGCCATTGCCCGCAACTGGGTTCGGTGGGTATTACAATACAGTCCCTCTATAAACTGTTCGGTCAACAGCCTGTCCTCGTTTCCCACTCCATCAGGGTCGGTCTGCTTAATGGCCCTCAGGGCCTCTTGTAGGTTTAGTGCATAGTCCCTTATACTCTCATGCGCTCGCTGCTTGCACCCGTAGAATCTAAGCTTAATCTCGGCTGAGGTGCGGGTATCAAAGGTGTCCTTCAGCCGGGTTAGTATCCCTGCGACAGTCTTCCTCCCAGGTGGCCAGGATTTTACTTCCCTTTTGGCTGCCCCGGTTAGTTGGGCCACCAGGATGCTCACTTTTTGCTCTTCTGTGAGGGGGTACACCTGGAAGAGGCTATCCAGCTTTTCTCTAAAGTCATGCAGGGTATGTGACTCCCCTGAGTACTGGGGTAGCCAAGCTGCTCCCGGGATATAGGGCATGGTGAAGGGCATAACTGCAGCAGAGGTAGCGCTGGCGGGGGTTGAGGCAGTGAAGCTCTCCTCCGTATCCGACATCTTCCTCCCCCCTAGTGGACCGTGGCCTACCTTGCGATGATCCTCTTCCGTAGGCCGCGGCTCCGCAGTGGATCGTCAGGGTTGAGGACCTTCCGTCGCGCTCCTGTGACGTCGGCGTCTGCTGGGCTCCTTCCAGGACCTTACGCAACGTCCGGACGTGAGGCGGGGCTTCAGTTCTCGCGCGCTTTCGGAGTCCACGCCCCTCTTCTTCCCGCGCGGCGTCCTCAAGATGGCGTCCAATGGCGGGAAAACTCCACGGATGGCGGGAAGAAGGCAGAAGATGGCGCCGGATGGCGGGAAACTTCACCGATGGCGGGAAGAAGGCTGAAGATGGCGCCGGATGGCGGGAATCTTCACCACAGGTAAGTTTGAAAAGTCTCTTTTTCAGGCACGCAGTACCCGGTGGTTGCGGGCACGAACTCCTGCCGACTACGCCAAAGTTGACGCGCCCCTGGGCCTGTGTCGCGCTGCGTTGCGCACGCGGGAGCTTACCCGGAGCCGGATCTCTTGAGGGTTGTAGTCTCGTGGCGGTGACCCGGTACGTGCCCAGGGAGTCAAACTGAGCGGCGATGTAACAGCGGTAGATGCAGGACGACTACGCCACCCGTTGAATGCAGCTATGGAGCTGCCGCTGCAGGACAGTCCGCTGAGGCCGGTGGATGGATGGTGCAGCGTAGATGGTATAACCCCCAACGGGAGGGGTATGGCCTCAGGGCAGCAGATGTGGATGATGGGGGTAGCAGGAACCACTCAGAGACGGTGCGGTGTAATTCAGGGTCTTTACTGGTAACAACGATAGACCCTCCCGGAGTACTTGCTAGTGAACGGGGCCTGGTCAGTCCTTGAGCAGATGTGATCTCCCCTGGCCAGGCGGAGTTGTAGGCCTCCCAAACTGACTGTACTCTTCTGGCTACCTTGCTAGAAGCGGATATAAGTAGCCCACGTCCCTGAGTGTACCGTGTGGTGCTCACCCGTATGGCCGGTGACTCGGGGCCTTCTAATGGCTTCTGCTCCACGATGGCGGTGCTGGTCCCACGCGTGTGACCGTGCCTTCGGGTTTCTGGGCCTGAGGACCTGAAATCCCCTGCCGGTCGGCTTCTGCTGCTGGGTAAGAGTTAGTCCCCACAGCCTCGGACGCCGGGTCCGGTAAGAAAGCTTCTCAGTCAGGGCGAGCTCTGCAGCTGCCAGCCCCTGACTCGTAGTAGTATTGCTTCTGCTGTTTCTTGTCTCTACTCTCCTTGACTGCTAACCCTGCTTCAGCCCCGGGTTTTTATAGGGGAAGTTCTTCCCCTCCCAAGACAGGGCAGGAGGTGTGGCATGCACAGGATCCCTGACCAAAGGACCTCCCACCTGCTCTCAGACATAACATTACATTACTGTGGGAACCAGACCCCTGGGGTGCCACACAAACACACAACAAAAAGTAAAGAGGTCAGAAGACCTAGCAAAACTAACAGAGAACGGCAACAGAGCACCAAGCTAGCTCAACAGTAGTAAATACAAATGAAGTCCAGCAAAGCCAGGAGGGCGGAGCCGGATAAAAAAGGCAAAAATGGTCATGTGACCAGCAAACTAAAAAAAACCTAACAGGAGAGTTGTAACAACTACTCTCTACTCCTTTTCTCTCTACTCTCAACAAGATGGCTCCCACCTTTTATCTGCTTCTCTGTGTCTGAGCTCAGGTGACCTGCACCCAATGAGCTCCTTCCTGTGCTCCAGAAACTGTCCCCTTTTGCTCCCACACCACTGGGTTCTCTCCTCCCTCCCCACTCCAGCCAGGGACATAGTCAGTTGTGCCTGCAATATGGGAGCACCGGCGAGCTGTCCCCCGGAAATGGGGAGTGTATGTGTGTGCAGCCAACTGAGCCCTGGTCCACACTCCATCCTTACCTGGAAGTGGAATATCACACCTCTGGTTGAGGTGCAATACCCCTGAAGCAACTGAACCCTCGGGGCGCTATATTTCCGTAGCTCCGTGAACATGATTTGCGACTGTTTGACAGCTTTAATACATGTGTGGAATGCTGGAAAAACAGGCATTCCTCACATGTATTAAAGCTGTCAAACAGTCGCAAATCACTTTCCCGGAGTGACGAAAACTTATAGCCCGAGCACACTGAAGATAATAGGTGCTCGCCTGAGCATGCTCGTAAATCTCGAGCAATGAGCATGCTCGATCATCACTATTTGCTATGTGTAGCACAAGTGATCAGACGATGGCAGCTTCAACTCTCCCAAGGAGACTATTAAAGTAGGTAAAAAGTAAAAAAAATGTTTTAAAAATATTTAAAAAATGTAACAGTTCAAATCACCCTCCTTTTGCCCCATTCAAAATAAAACAATTAAAAATAAAAAATACACATATTTGGTATCGGCGAGTTCAGAATCACCCGATCTGTCAAAATATAAAGAGAATTAATCAGATCGGTAATGAGTAAAAAAAACAAAACTGTAGAATTTTGGTTGCTGCAACATTGCAATAAAACGAAATAACGGGCAATAAAACATCGTATCTACCCCAAAATGGCATCAATAAAAACGTCAGCTCAGCGCGCAAGAAATAAGCCCTTACCCGGCCCCAGATCCCAAAAAAGGAGATTCCATGGGTCTTGGAAAATGGCTCCATTATTTTTTTTTTTACAAACTTTGGAATTTTTTTTCACCACTTAAATAAAAAAGAACCTATACATGTTTGGTGTCTACAAACTCGTAATGACACGGAGAATCATAATGGCAGGTCACTTTTAGCATTTACTGAATATGTTAAAAAAAACAATTGTCAAATTGCACTTTTTTTGCAATTTCACCACACTTGGAATTTTTTTCCCGTTTTCCAGTACACAATATGGTAAAATCAATGGTGTCGTTCAAAAGTACAACTCGTCCGCGAGAAACAAGCCCTCACACGGCCATATTGACTGAAAAAAAAAGTTATGGCTCTGGGTAGAAGGGGAACAAAAAATGAAAATGCAAAAACAAAAAATCCCAGGATGGTAAAGGGGTTAAATGAGCAATGTATATATGTGATTTGTTTTTTGAAATCTATGTCTTAATCCACAGTTTTTAATACACCGTATTTTACAGACATTAAAGGTTTTAGAGGAGGAAAATAGAAAAAAAATGTGAAGAAAAAAATGTCATGCTGCATTGCTATGGGGAAGGGTCTCCTGCTGGCACTGTTTATGGCCCCCACACGCCGATGTCAGCTGCCGGAATATTCACTGCTCCCCATGCCCGGGGGTGTGTAGAAAGTTTTAAGAAAATTATACAAACAACCTTTTCACCTATCTAGATTAGTGCCCTTATGGGAAAATCCTAGATTTATTCAGGGTAAACAGAACAAGCTTTGTAAGCAATGGAACCAGAAAGGGATTTATTAAATGTTAATGAAGGAAGGCTGCTCACCTGGCAGGAATTCTCAGGGATGTATGATATGGGAGATCATCAATGTCTACAGTACCACCAAACAGTTACTTTCTACAGCTCTATGGTGAGAGATTTCGGGAAGGTGGAAAGGAGGGGTGATTTTGACAAATTGATGTGGTCTAGCTCATGGGTAAATTCCCTATCCACAATATACCAAAGGATTAAGAGACAAATTCTGCACACTGCGGTACCTGATTTATTTATCCATTGGAGTATAGCGCTAAATGACACTTAGAGAGATGGTAAACTTTTGACGGGCTTGGATAAAGTAAAAATAGCAATGAACAATGGAGAGAAATGCAGAACAAACTGATTCATAATGCCATTTATGCTTTCAATTTTTCCTACAAAGATGCTTCATCACATTATTTATGAAAATGCCCAAAATGTAACCTAAAACCAATTTGTTTGATAGCATCAGGCGATGCCCTTCCACCCAAATGGTGTGGGAAGAGACCCTTCTCTATTTAGATAATGGTTGGAGAATTAAAGTCCCACAGTCTCCTCGGGCATGTTTATTTCATCATATTGTAACAGAACATCGGGAGGATGGGGACAGAGTTCTGTCTATACAGATAATACATGTAGTTCTATTGGTGGTTAAAAAATGTATACTTAGATATTGGTTGAAGAACGAGACACCTCAATTATCTGAAATAATCAAAACTCTGAAAACCTTATTAGTTTATGACAAACTTGAGTAAGAAAGACAAAAAGAAAAGTCGACGACAGCGTTTTTTCACAAACTGAGATCTTTTAATGAATATAGCAATACACAATCTGATATGTCACAGCTGATGAAAGTATTCTGACACACATCCTGGTATCATACGGAGGAACATAGGGGGACAACAGGATTACTTAAAGTCTAATGGATTCACTTATTTTTACATCTATTCATATAAGGATTTTAGAAAAGTGTTTTTTTGTTGTTTTGCATGCAGAGTTAAAAATTGAATCTGTTAAAATTGTGGAAAAAAAATTATTGGATGGATTTCACACTTATTTATAAAGATGCGGTCTGTGTTGGTAAATGTCATGGAGATTCTAGGATTATAACCTGATTTGTTTGTCTATTTTGTCTCATTAAATAAAGTTTGTTTAAAAAAAAAAAGATGAGAACACTAGATTCCATCATGACATCATAATTAACCATCACTACTTACAGAAGTGTTTACACCCATATAGTCACTTTGACATTCCGGTGTCATTGCTGTCAGTGAGAAGCTACATAGCTAATCATATACTGATTGCGCTTGGATTTACTTTGGATTTACTTGAAATGTCTGAAATTCCTTCAGACAGACTTCAGGTGTTAGCACTGCTCCAGGGGATTCTTACCACCTACGCCCCTGACATTGTGCTACCACTACCCGATGGCGTCCTCAGCTTCACTTACCGGCTGGTTATGAAGCTTGTGATAGACTGCCTGACCAAATACCACAAAGGTCGTATTAGCTCAGAATATCTTGAGCATTTACAGCAAAACATCTGGACAATCGTACAGCAGGTAAATAGCAGGCAATCTGCACAAATCTTATAATAATAATAATAATAGAATATGATAAGGGATTACAAGTTTAAGTTTAACCTGTTCCAAATACTAAGATAAGAATAGCTGGGGCCAAAAATAGGGAATACAGGCTACATGACAAGGGAAATTGAGGTATCTAAAGGGTTAATTGAAATAGGGACAGGAAGGTTGTTACCGTGGGGTGAATGGGATTGGTTAACCTTGTAAGGACCAGGAAATTTGACATTTTTTGCTGTCATTTTTTCATCACTTTCTTTTAAGAGCCATAACTTTCTTATTTTTCTGTTGGTGTTTGTGAGAAGAGTTGTAGCTTTGAGTGGCTCCATTCTTTTTACCATAAAATATACAGTAGTTTTTTTGGGGTTTTGTTTTTACGGCGTTTGTTATGCAGTAAAAATGACCTGGAAAAATGTTGTTCCACGTCAGTCCGATTAAGGCGATACCGAATATGCAAAGAAAATTCAGAATATTGCGAAAACATTTTTTTGCTTTGTGTCGCTAAATTCTGAGACCCGTAACATTTCTTATTTTTCTGTTGATGGGGCCCAGTGAAGACTTGTTTTTTTACGCTGTAAGATATGGAGGAGAGGAAGGAGGATTTAAAAGGCGGTGCTTGATAAATAGAGGGTTTGGGGAGATGTGATTTTTAATTGTCACAGGCCGATTTACATAAGTCGTAAACAGTCATGTGTCTTACTTACACGCCCTAGGTGTGGAGGGTGGACGTGGAGATATAAAGGGAACCTGTCGCCTAAAATAATGCTATTAACCTGCAGGTTAATAGCGTTCTGACACCATGCAGCCGCCACACTCAAATAAACTGTATCCCCCCTGGCAGCCTCGCTCTTTCAGTCATATCGGTGGCGCCGGCAGGCTTTCAGTCACCGTTCTCTGCATAGTGAGCAGCGGCTGTAACCGCACCCGGCACTGACAGACAGTCGGTGCAAATATAGCCGCACAGTGTCAGAATGCTACTAACCTGCATATCAACTCCATATCTGCAGGTTAATAGCATTACTTTACATGACAGGTTCCTTTTAGAGGTTTACAAATGACCGGATCCCTCGTCAGCTGTCATGTAGTATTTGTAGTGCCGATATCAGGAGTAACATGGTGACATAAATGGCTTCCTCCATTCTGCACTTTCTCTCATGATTTTCCTTTCTTGTTTATTTCCATCTCTATAGGCTGAAGAAAAATCCCATAGTGGAGAATTGGCCTTTATTAAACAACTGGCCCAGAATGTCCTGCTTGTACTGGAGTATCCGGCCTACTCCCTGGAGCGCCTGGTAAGGAGCCATCGTCTTCTATATCTCATGTCCTTGTTGTCTGATCTTCTCCAGATTACCGTCATATAGCGGAAGCTCAGATTTATGGTGGTAGAGGCCTCCCTGTCTGCTCCAGGCAGACACAGGACATTTTATGGCCGCCTGTCTCTGCAGCTCTATTATCTGTGAGGCCAGTCTGTACTCAGCGGTGCGGAGTTAGTATTTCCGCTTCTGTCTCTCTCGATCATCACAATCTTCCTTCTTATAAATGCTGCAGTTCTGATAGAAGATATTAGAGATCAGTTGTAGATACAAGTCCCTTATACAACCCCTGGCAAAAATTATGGAATCACCGGGCTCGGAGGATGTTCATTCAGTTGTTTAATGTTGTTGAAAAAAAAGCAAATAACAGACATGGCACAAAACTAAAGTCATTTCAAATGGCAACTTTAGGGCTTTAAGATACACTAAAAGAAATCAAGATTAAAAATGTGGTACTCAGTAAGGGTAATTTTTTTCATACCAAGCAGAGGGAAAAAAATATAGAATCACTCAATTCTGAGGAAAAAATTATGGAATCATGAAAAACAAACACACAAAAGAACACTACAATACATCACTAGTATTTCGTTGCACCACCTCTGGCTTTAATAACAGCTTGAAGTCTCTGAGGCATGGACTTAATGAGTGACAAGCAGTACTCTTCATCAATCTGGCTCCAACTTTCTCTGATTGCTGTTGCCAGATCAGCTTTGCAGGTTGGAGCTTTGTCATGCACCATTTTCTTCAACTTCCACCAAAGATTTTCAATTGGATTCAGATCCGGACTATTTGCAGGCCATGACATTGACCTTATGTGTCTTCTTTCAAGGAATGTTTTCACAGATTTTGCTCTATGGCAGGATGCATTATCATCTTGAAAAATGATGTCATCATCTCCAAACATCGTTTCAATTGATGGGATAAGAAGACTGTCCAAAATATCAATGTAAACTTGCGCATTTATTGAAGATGTAATGACAGCCATCTCCCCAGTGCCTTTACCTGACATGCAGCCTCATATCATCAATGACTGTGGAAATTTGCATGTTCTCTTCATGCAGTCATCTTTATAAATCTCATTGGAACGGCACCAAACAAAAGTTCCAGCATCATCACCTTGCCCAATGCAGATTCGCGATTCATCACTGAATATGACTTTCATCCAGTCACCCACAGTCCACAATTGCTTTTCCTTAGCCCATTGTAACCTTGTTTTTTTTTGTGTTTAGGTGTTAATGATGGCTTATGTTTAGCTTTTCTGTATGTAAATCCCATTTCCTTTAGGCGGTTTCTTACAGATCGGTCACAGACATTGACTCCAGTTTCCTCCAATTCATTCCTCATTTGTTTTGTTGTGCATTTCCTGTTTTGAAGACATTTTGGATTAAGTTTCCAGTCTTGATGCTTTGATGTCTTCCTTGGGCAACATTGTGTGATGATTTACCTTCTTTTAAGAGTTTGATAATCCTCGAATTTGTTTTAATTGACATCTCTCGTGTTGGAGCCATGAGTCATGTCAGTCCACTTGGTGCAACAGCTCTCCAAGGTGTGATCACTCCTTTTTAGATGCAGACTAACTAGCAGATCTAATTTGATGCAGGTGTTAGTCTGGAAATGGAAATTTACAGTGTGATTCCATAATTTTTTCTTCAGAATTTAGTGATTCCATATTTTTTTTCCCTCTGCTTGGTCTAAAATAAATTACCCTTACTGAGTACCTCATTTTTAATATTGATTTCTTTTAGTGTTTCTTAAAGCCCTAAAGTTGCCATTGGAAATGACTTTAGTTTTGTGCCATGTCCGTGATCTGTTTTTTTTCAACAACATTAAAAAACTGAATGAACATCCTCCGAGCCCGGTGATTCCATAATTTTTGCCAGGGGTTGTATATTAATGTGGATTTACTGGGGGGAGCGGCTTTGTACAGTTCGTCCAATACTGAAATTATCCAGGAAATCCAATGTTTAGTCCTTCCTGTCTATTGTATGTGGTAATGTAGTATTTGTGAAATGTTATATTAATTGTATATATTATATCCATCAGGAAACATCTGAAGGCGACTCCAAAGAGGGGCAAAACGGAAATATTGCTGACCCTGATATCTGTCAGCCGGGGCCGAACCCTGATCTGATGGAAGGTAAGCCGGTCATCTAATATTCTACATACAAATATCAAGTTATAGAGAACGACAGAGAACATGGAGATTTACTCTTCATCCAATGTATGAGGCCGCTGGCGGCTCATGAGCCCCCATGGACTATAATGGAGGGGGTCACAAATGTACAAAGAGGCTCATTGGTCCCCAATCATGTAATTGTTGAGGATTCGGTCAGATCCTGAGCAATGACACGTTCATAGTACAGTATATATATATAGATATGCCATAAATATATACAGTGTGTCCAGAATATCCTTATATCTAGTATATTCCATGTAAAGCGGTCTTATCATTTTCATTATTATATGGATGTGTTATATAAGTGGTGATATAGACTAATACATGTCGTCTCTTCATTATTTTATCATTATTATAGGAATAACTGTGCCGACAAATACTGATGGTGGAACATCTGAGCCACCAGAGATCATCCAGGAATCTGCCAGTGTAAGTATCATGGGACGTCTGTATATCATCAGATGACGGGTGGGAATTACACATCCCATATGACAATGGGATATCTCTGCTCTTATGTAGATCAGACCTATTATGTGTGACGGTGGTGTTATTATTCTGTCTCCTCCGTGTGATGTCCCTTATCCTCCCCTGCAGTACAATGATTTATGTGTATGGGTAATATCCACTTATAATATATTAGTGTCTGTGGGGGGTCCGGCTTTTATCACGTCCTCTACTTCGGTTGCAGTGTAATCAGGGGGGATATAATATAGACGGGAGATCTGGAGCTTTTATCCTCCTGCGGCTTCGTTGTCTTAATGTCATTTCTTATTCCTTTTAGGCCTTGATCGGATCAGTGAATCCTTGTAAGGACGACTTTAATCCTATAAAACTGATCAGCTGTGGAGGATTTGGGTGAGCTTTACTTGGTATAATATTTATTTCTCAGGGCTCCTTATGACGATGCCTATATCTCTACGTCCTGCCCGTGCAATGCTACCATAGAGAAATTATGGTTCCACATCACTGTCCACATCTAATTGTCTCTCTTCAGGTCAGTTAGGATGTGACGTGGATGAGGACTTTCCATAGGTGATCATTTATGGAGTGTTATTTTATGGATTTCTAGTGATGGCCGCACATCTAGTATTAACCATTAGTACAGGAGATCACTTGATCAGGTCTATGGATGGACTGTTAGTAAGAATTCATAATAAATCATGGATTTTCTTCCTCCTCAGATCCGTCCACCTAGTTCGCCATACAGACACAAACAAGATATGTGCTATGAAGAAAATGGACAAGCAGAACCTGAGAAAGCCAAAGACCCTTAAATGGGCCTTTCAGGAGAGGGACATCTCTACATTCACTGATTGTCCCTTTGTGGCCTCCATGTTCTGCTCCTTTCCTACTAAACTTCATCTGTGTATGGTCATGGAGTATGCACCAGGTAGGACACATCCATTGTATTTATATCCAGCCCACGTCTGCCTAATCCTAGCACCTTATATATAACCTGAACATGTCCACATGGACGGTTACATGTCCACACCGCATTTACTATAATGTTACTAAGATGCCTTGTGTGTCCTCACTGAGTATGGCGGCAATATCTGCTATGGAGGAAAGGAAGATTTCTCTGTATTTGAACAGTTTTTATAGATGAGAATTTTTCACAGAGAAATAAATGAGAGGCTTGTAGATGAGGCCTGGCTCTGTCTCTATGTACAGGGTTCCTCTGCAGTATACGCTCTACATTACACAGTGTATCTCTATATATACCATCCTGTCCCAATATCTCCGCTTGTTTCATATTCACACTCATCATGTGTAATTTACTCTGTAACAGACCCTCACCTGTCATATTTGCTTTTTCCTGTAGGAGGAGACTGTGGCAATCTTCTACAGCACAGGGGTCCTTTACCTATCACCTTGGCTCGTCTGTACATTGCAGAAACAGTCCTTGCTGTGGAATATCTGCACAGCTATGGTGTGGTGCACAGAGACCTGAAGCCTGTAAAGTAAGTGACCCTTGAGCTATAATAAAGGGGATGAAAGTTAGTTTGTTATACAGTCTATGGGTTATTACTTGGGGCTGACAACATCTTTTCTTTTACAGCCTCCTGATAACATCAACAGGACATATTAAAGTGACCGATTTTGGAGTTTCAAAACTTGGCCTCATGAGACCAACATCAAACATCTATAAGGCTCCAACTAAGGACATCACCAAAGAGTTCCGTGATAAAGAGGTCGGCTTTACTGACAGGATCTTCTACTTTACATATCTCATCTCTTTCTCCTTCTCTGATCATTTCTCATCACATTTCCACTGATGTTATTTGTCTTATGTATTGATCATCATCATCTCATTCTTCTGTTGTTTTCCAGACTGCTGGCACGTCTAGTTACATGGCCCCAGAAGTTATCCTAAGGAAAGGCTATGGAAGACCTGTTGACTGGTGGTCAGTAGGCATCATCCTATATGAATTTCTCTTTGGATATACACCATTTTATAGGGCTTCCCAAAAGGAGAAATTACGCAGTATCCTCAGTGGTAAGTAAAATAATCTGACTGCTTGTCATGTCGCTGTTATTTGGTTTGATTTGTTCCTTGGTTCAGTTTCTAGCTTTTTTAAGGAAAATGCTTTTTTATGTAAATAAATGAAGAGGTTTTATTTCCTGTAATATTTTCTTTTTATATCACAGATGACATTGTTTGGAGATGTAATTCCTTTCCTCCACCAAATGCTCGGGGCATCATCACTCAGCTACTCAGAAAAAATCCAGAACAAAGACTTGGGACAGGTAATATGATAATAGTATTAATAATGACTTATTACACCTCTGGGCAAATGAAGGTGTCCATGAGGATGAGCACTGAAGGTCTCTACCAACGTGTCCATTCCCCATTCTTCATGCTCTAATGTTCAGTACATTTCCTTCATGTTGACTCTTTTAAATCTCCAGTTCAGATTAACATAAACTGTATAGATACGGAGTAGTTTCTCTGACAATAACTGTATCGAATTTTTTCTTGTCTTCCTTTTGCAGGAGGGGCACACGAGATCAAAATTCATCCATTTCTGCGTGCCTTAAACTTTAACAACCTTCTAAGTCAGAAGCCTCTGTTCGTTCCTGATCTAAAATCAGATGAGGACACCCGCTATTTTAGCAGTAAGTAAAATGAGACGTTATCGGCAGAAAACTGCTGAGTGTCTTTTCTTTCATTATGTGTGACAATCAGTTCCCATCATAATGAGTAATAACATGGTGACTGTCTGACCGGCTCTTATACTAATAATTTCTCATAACACTTTTACTTTTCAGATCGCTCTGTGGGTTATAAATTTAGGAATTCAGATGATGGGGACACAAGTGAGGACAATGACTGTCCAGAAATCAAAAACTTTGAATCATCTTCTCAAAGGTTTTCCAAAGTAAGTATGTCTAAAGCATGTAGGTCAATAAAATGAATAAAACCTATGATTAGAAAAAAAGTTTAAAAATATATCTATTTATATTTTATATTTCTTTGTGTTTTTTTAGCTATATACCACCAGTACCAAGATGGTGACCATTGAAGAACCTATGTCACCTCCAGAGTGTACCCCTGAGAACAGCAAAAAACACCCAGACTTGTGAGTAGATTATTATTATTATGAGATTTACCTCTGATATATGCTCAGACACGAGTAACACAAATCTAAATCCAGCATCCACCACCCCATGATAACTGATTGCTGTGGATCTGGCTTGTGATTACACAGCAATATCAGTTGATCATTGCAACGAGCCATTCATTCCCAGCTCTTTATAGGCCAATATTACTAGTTAGACTCCATTCTTGCTGGTAGAATGGGGTCCTGAGTAGAGATGAGCGGTGTTCGACTAGAACTGTTCGCCAATCTCAAATTCGAGCTGTTTTGGGCGGTGTTCGAGTTGTTCGACGAACCCGAACGATTTGCAAAAAATTCGGCTGTTCGAGGTTATGTTCGATAACTGTTCGTGCACCAAAAGCGTGTCCTGCATGCCTGGCGCTATTTAGAGCACCAATCATGCAGGGATTGTCTGCCACTCACTGTAATGCCACAGCCATGGTGGTTGTGGCATTACAGTGATTGCCCAAATCGATGGGAACAGTGCCAACAGTGAAACATGAAAAGCCGGCAATTCAGCAGCGGCATACACCTGTACCCGACAATTTAGAACCGAAAGAATAGAGCTTCACACATAGATTAGATAGATATAAACATGTCAGCCACATATATACGAAGTACAGTGAAAGTGCTGCTTACTGTACTTGTCATTTAGCGTAAAGGATTTATCAAAAAAAATAATAGTGTTTTCATGCACCGTCTCTTTAAAAAAGCCGGCCGGCAATTCAGCAGCGGTACCCGACAATTTAGAATAGAAGGAATAGAGAATCACATATAGATTAGATAGATAGAAACATGTCAGTCACATATATAAGAAGTGCAGTGACAGTGTTGATTACTGTACTTGTCATTTAGTGTAAAGGATTTATTTAAAAAAATAATAGTGTTTTCATGCACTGTCTCTTTAAAAAAGCCGGCCGGCAATTCAGCAGCGGTACCCGACAATTTATAACAGACAGAATAGAGCATCATACATAGATTAGATAGATAGAAACATGTCAGCCACATATATACGAAGTACAGTGACAGTGTTGCTTACTGTACTTGTCATTTAGCGTAAAGGATTTATCAAAAAAAATAATAGTGTTTTCATGCACCGTCTCTTTAAAAAAGCCGGCCGGCAATTCAGCATCTGTACCCAACAATTTATAACAGACAGAATAGAGCTTCACACATAGATTAGATAGATAGAAACATGTCAGTCACATATATATGAAGTACAGTGATAGTGTTGGTTACTGTACTTGTCATTTAGTATTAAAATAAAGGATTTATTATTAAAAAAATTGGCGTGGGGTTCCCCTTAATTTTAGGCTCTAGCGGAGGTTAAGCAGACGGCTGGGGCAGATGTTTGAAGCCTGGGAAGGGGGTAATACCCACGGAGCTTCCCAGGCTACTAATATCAGCCCCCAGCTGAATACATAGCCTTTACTAGCTATTAAAATGGGGGACCCCCCAAAAAAAATGACGTGGGGTCCCCCCTAATTTAATAGCTAGCAAAGGCTAGGCAGACAGCTGGGGGCTGATATTAATAGCCCAGGAAGGGAGCCATGAATATTGGCCCCCTCCCAGGCTAGAAACACCAGCCGTCAGCCGCCCCAGAAATGGCGCATTCATAGGATGCGCCAATTCTGGCACTTAGCCTCGCTCTTCCACGCTGCCCTGGTGCGGTGGCAGGGGGTAATAGGGTTGGGGTTGATGTCAGCTTATAATGCCAGCTGACATCAAGCCCAGGTTAGTAATGGAGAGGCGTCTATAAGACACCCCCATTACTAACCCCATAGTCAAAGTTAAAAAAAACACAAACACCCAGAATAAAGTCCTTTAATTGAAATAAAGACACAATCCTTTATTGTTCTAAATTAAACCATACTTACCGTCACGCCCATTCCAGCTGAAGCCAACGATCTCCTGCAATAAAAGAAAAATAATAAAGCAACCTCATCCTTACCTTTCCATGGTTCCCACGACAGCTTCAGCTCTGCTACATCGAGATGACAGGCTGGACCGCAGCAGAACGCTGCCATCCAGCCTCTCATCCCGCAGACACTGAGAAGCGCAGGCTTGCTTGCGCTGCTCAGCGTCTCTCTGTGACGACATCCAGATGAGCCGAGTTCATGTCCAATGAACTCGGCTCACCTCATGCACGTCACTGACAGCGTGGGAAAATTCTCAAGCTGAAGCGGTGAGTGCAGGAGAATTCTCCCACGCTGTCAGTGACGTGCATAAGGTGAGCTCATGTCCAATGAACTCAGCTCACCTCCTGCACGTCACTGACAGCGTGGGAGAATTCTCCTGCACTCAGCGCTTCAGCGTGAGAATTCTCCCGCTGAAGCGCTGAGTGCAGGAGAATTCTCCCACGCTGTCAGTGACGTGCATAAGGTGAGCTCATGTCCAATGAACTCAGCTCACCTCCTGCACGTCACTGACAGCGTGGGAGAATTCTCCTGCACTCAGCGCTTCAGTGTGAGAATTCTCCCACGCTGAAGCGCTGAGTGCAGGAGAATTTTCCCACGCTGTCAGTGACGTGCATGAGGTGAGCCGAGTTCATTGGACATTAACTCGGCTCATCTGGATGCCCTCACAGAGAGACACTGTGGAGCGCAAGCAAGCCTGCGCTTCTCAGTGTCTGCGGGATGACAGGCTGGATGGCAGCGTTCTGCTGCGGTCCAGCCTGTCATCTCGATGTAGCAGAGCTGAAGCTGTCATGGGAACCATGGAAAGGTAAGGATGATGTTGCTTTATTATTTTTCTTTTATTTCAGGAGATCGTTGGCTTCAGCTGGAATGGGCGTGATGGTAAGTATGGTTTAATTTAGAACAATAAAGAATTGTGTGTTTATTTCAATTAAAGGACTTTATTCTGGGTGTTGTGTTTTTTTTAAATACTTTACTAGAAATTCATGGTGGTCATGTCTAATATTGGCGTGACCCCATGAATTTCGGGCTTAGGGCCAGCTGATAATGCCAAGCTGGCCCTAACCCCTTTATTACCCAGTGAGCCACCGCATCAGGGCCCTGGATGAGTTGGGTACAGCGCCAGAAGATGGCGCTTCTATGAACGCGCCATTTTCCGGGGTGGCTGCGGACTGCAATTTGCAGCGGGGGTGGCCCAGAAAGCTTGGGCCTCCCTGCGCTGCGGATTCCAGCCCCCAGCTGCCTAGTTGTACCTGGCTGGACACAAAAACAGGGCGAAGCCCCACGTCAATTTTCTTTAAATTATTTCATGAAATAATTAAGTAAAAAAGGGCTTCCCTATATTGTTGTGTCCGGCCAGGTACAAATAGGCAGCTGGTGGTTGGGGGCAGCCCGTTCCTGCCTGCTGTACCTGGCTGGACACAAATATAGTGCGAAGCCCCACGTCAATTTTTTTTAAATTATTTCATGAATTTCCTGAAATAATTTAAAAAAATTGAAGTGGGGCTTCGCACTATATTTGTGTCCAGCCAGGTACAGCAGGCAGGAACGGGCTGCCCCCATCCACCAGCTGCCTATTTGTACCTGGCCGGACACAACAATATAGGGAAGCCCTTTTTTTCTTAATTATTTCATGAATTTCATGAAATAATTAAAAAAAATTGAAGTGGGGCTTCGCACTATATTTGTGTCCAGCCAGGTA
This sequence comes from Phyllobates terribilis, assembly GCF_046119375.1. Taxonomy (NCBI): domain Eukaryota; kingdom Metazoa; phylum Chordata; class Amphibia; order Anura; family Dendrobatidae; genus Phyllobates; species Phyllobates terribilis. Next base: position 90,703 of record NW_027365176.1, on the reverse strand, counting down.
CAGCAGGCAGGAACGGGCTGCCCCCATCCACCAGCTGCCTATTTGTACCTGGCCGGACACAACAATATAGGGAAGCCCTTTTTTTCTTAATTATTTCATGAATTTCATGAAATAATTAAAAAAAATTGAAGTGGGGCTTCGCACTATATTTGTGTCCAGCCAGGTACAGCAGGCAGGAACGGGCTGCCCCCAACCACCAGCTGCCTATTTGTACCTGGCCGGACACAACAATATAGGGAAGGCCTTTTTTTCTTAATTATTTCATGAATTTCATGAAATAATTAAAAAAAAAGTACGTGGGGCTTCGCCCTGTTTTTGTGTCCAGCCAGGTACAACTAGGCAGCTGGGGGCTGGAATCTGCAGCGCAGGGAGGCCCAAGCTTTCTGGGCCCCCCCCGCTACAAATTGCAGTCCGCAGCCACCCCGGAAAATGGCGCGTTCATAGAAGCGCCATCTTCTGGCGCTGTACCCAACTCATCCAGGGCCCTGGTGCGGTGGCTCACTGGGTAATAAAGGGGTTAGGGCCAGCTTGGTATTATCAGCTGGCCCCAAGCCCAAAATTCATGGGGTCACGCCAGTATTAGACATGACCGCCATGAATTTCTAGTAAAGTATTTAAAAAAAACACAACACCCAGAATAAAGTCCTTTAATTGAAATAAAGACACAATTCTTTATTGTTCTAAATTAAACCATACTTACCATCACACCCATTCCAGCTGAAGCCACCGATCTCCTGCAATAAAAGAAAAATAATAAACCAACCTCATCCTTACCTTTCCATGGTTCCCACGACAGCTTCAGCTCTGCTACATCGAGATGACTGGCTGGACCGCAGCAGAACGCTGCCATCCAGTCTGTCATCCCGCAGACACTGAGAAGCGCAGGCATGCTTGCGCTCCTCACTGTCTCGCTGTGACGGCATCCAGATGAGCCGAGGTCATGTCCAATGAACTCGGCTCACCTCATGCACGTCACTGACAGCGTGGGAAAATTCTCACGCTGAAGTGCTGAGTGCAGGAGAATTCTCCCACGCTGTCAGTGATGTGCATGAGGTGAGCTCATGCCAATGAACTCAGCTCACCTCCTGCACGTCACTGACAGCGTGGGAAAATTCTCCTGCAATCAGCGCTTCAGCGTGAGAATTTTTCCACGCTGTCAGTGACGTGCATGAGGTGAGCCGAGTTCATTGGACATGAACTCGGCTCATCTGGATGTCGTCACAGAGAGATGCTGAGCAGCGCAAGCAAGCCTGCGCTTCTCAGTGTCTGCGGGATGACAGGCTGGATGGCAGCGTTCTGCTGCGGTCCAGCCTGTCATCTCGATGTAGCAGAGCTGAAGCTGTCGTGGGAACCATGGAAAGGTAAGGATGAGGTTGCTTTATTATTTTTCTTTTATTGCAGGAGATCGTTGGCTTCAGCTGGAATGGGCGTGATGGTAAGTATGGTTTAATTTAGAACAATAAAGGATTGTGTCTTTATTTCAATTAAAGGACTTTATTGTGGGTGTTTGTGTTTTTTTTAACTTTGACTATGGGGTTAGTAATGGGGGTGTCTTATAGACGACTCTCCATTACTAACCTGGGCTTGATGTCAGCTGGCATTATAAGCTGACATCAACCCCAACCCTATTACCCCCTGCCACCGCACCAGGGCAGCGTGGAAGAGCGAGGCTAAGTGCCAGAATTGGCGCATCCTATGAATGCGCCATTTCTGGGGCGGCTGACGGCTGGTGTTTCTAGCCTGGGAGGGGGCCAATATTCATGGCTCCCTTCCTGGGCTATTAATATCAGCCCCCAGCTGTCTGCCTAGCCTTTGCTAGCTATTAAATTAGGGGGGACCCCACGTCATTTTTTTTGGGGGGTCCCCCATTTTAATAGCTAGTAAAGGCTATGTATTCAGCTGGGGGCTGATATTAGTAGCCTGGGAAGCTCCGTGGGTATTACCCCCTTCCCAGGCTTCAAACATCTGCCCCAGCCGTCTGCTTAACCTCCGCTAGAGCCTAAAATTAAGGGGAACCCCACGCCAATTTTTTTAATAATAAATCCTTTATTTTAATACTAAATGACAAGTACAGTAACCAACACTATCACTGTACTTCATATATATGTGACTGACATGTTTCTATCTATCTAATCTATGTGTGATGCTCTATCTTTCTGTTCTAAATTGTCGGGTACCGCTGCTGAATTGCTGGCCGGCTTTTTTAAAGAGACGGTGCATGAAAACACTATTATTTTTTTAAATAAATCCTTTACACTAAATGACAAGTACAGTAAGCAACACTATCACTGTACTTATTATATATGTGACTGACATGTTTCTATCTATCTAATCTATGTGTGAAGCTCTATTCTTTCTGTTCTAAATTGTCGGGTACAGATGCTGAATTGCCGGCCGGCTTTTTTAAAGAGACGGTGCATGAAAACACTAATATTTTTTTTAATAAATCCTTTACACTAAATGACAAGTGCAGTAACCAACACTGTCACTGTGCTTCTTATATGTGTGACTGACATGTTTCTATCTATCTAATCTATGTGTGATGCTCTATTCCTTCTTGTCTAAATTGTCGGGTACCGGTGTATGCCGCTGCTGAATTTGCCGGCCGGCTTTTTTAAAGAGAGTGTTTCTGAGCAGTTTGTCAGCTTTTGGACACCTTTGCAGGTGTTTTCTATGTGTTTCTATGTGTTTTTGTTTGCCTGCCATTGGTTTTAACGGTGTTCGACGGTGTTCTAAGGTGTTCGACGAACAGTTCGACGAACAGTTCCTCGAACATCCCGGTGTTCGACGAACCGAACCGAACCCGAACACTACGGGGGTGGCTCAACACTAGTCCTGAGCAGAGTATCCCCTTTATGATGTCCCAAATGGCCTTACAGGCAGGTGTTCTTCCTTTTTGTATTGTTTTCACTTGTAATTTACTTGACTTTCTTCTACCAAACAGGCAGAAAGAATCTCCCCCTTCCAAAACTGATGATGGTGACAATCAGTGTGTCACTGCTAAAAAGTGTGAGTCATCCTCGCCCTCATTGTCAGGTATGTACAGATTTATAGACCATCCCATTATAGGCTATGATAGAAAAGTGTAATGTGAATCTGCACATGAAGGCTCAGATAATGACATACTTTATTCCCGCTGCCCCTGAGTATTCAATTTTTTGTTTTGGTAAAATCCACCATACGGTTCCAGAGTTACTGGCAGTTTTATTTAGTGCTCATTTTTATGGTCTTTACAAGGGGGTGGTGCTAACAGGATTATCTGGGGGGGGTGTCTTCAGCCTCTTCTTCAGTATTATAGCGTGGTAAAGACCATAAAAATGACCACTAAATAAAAAGGCCCCTGTCTGTGGAACTGTAAGGCGGTGTGCTCACAATGCGTTTTTAATCGTTTCCGCAGCAGCAATTCCGCCGCAGAAACGCTTAAAAAACGCTTGGTAGAAGGCCTGCCATGTTCCCCAATGATAATCCGCATCTGCTGTGCACATGCTGCAGAAATTTCCGCTGCGGATTATCATTGAGGAAAAATCCGCAGCACTACCAATTATTTTGCAGAAGTCCTGCGTTTTCACCGCCATTGACTTGCATTGGAACGCATGGAATCCGCATCACTGCATCTGTACATGCGCAATCCATGTGTTTCAATGTGCGGATGGTACTCGGGTCTGGAGAAGAGGAGACTTTCCTCCAGACCCTCCCCCCCCCTACCATAGAACCTGTAAAAAAAAAAGAATAAAATAAAAAATAAATATTATACTTACCTTCTGATGGCCTCCGGTTCCTTGTCTCGGCTTGCCGGCTGCTCGCGGTAGACTAAAGGACCTGCGCTGACGTCATTTAGTCATGTGACGGGTCATGCGACCAATGATGTCGGCAGGTCCTTAAATCTACCGCGAGCTGCCGGCAAGCCAAGACAAGGACTCCGTGGGCATCAGAAGTTAAGTATATTTATTTTTTATTTTTTACCATTCTTTCGGTCACACTATATAAATCCATGCCGGTTGCATGAATTTATATAGTGTGACCAAGTTGTCAAGCACTTTCCAAGTGATGCTAAAATCGCTTGGAAAGTGCTTGACAATCCGCATGCGAAATCGCATGATCCGCATGTCCCTGGCAGGAAAAACACATGTACAATCCGCATGTACAATCCGCATGTACAATCCGCATGCGTTTTTTGTGCCAGGGAGATGCAGAAATGCTCAGGAAAAAATCCGGAGCATTTCTGCATCGTGGGCACATAGCCTAAGGGGGATTTTAATAAAAACCAAAAACAGAGTCCTCAGGGGAGCAGGGGGAATAAAGTAAGAGTGAATTCTGGACACTTAAGACCTGGTGATGAGTCTTCTTTAATCTTACGCTTAAGTGTTATCTGACGGATTATATAAAAACACTTTGGTTGCTGCAAGTAATGTCATGTTAATAAGGGAGACACCACATGGCCGCACACAGAAAAGCTACAAGTGCAGATTAACCAGTTTGAGTAACTCTATAAACATATAAAATGAATCTTTGAGGAGTTTATAATCAACATCTTTTTCTGACTTTTTATTAGAACCTCCAGTTCAGGAGAGAAAGAAATCTGCACTAAATCTGAGAAAACAGCAAAGAACAGATAAAGTGGAAGAGGGTGAAAGTAGTAGGCGAGGTAAGTGTGAGGATAACCTCCATGTTGTATGATGTCAGTTAGATAAGTCATGTGGAGCAGATGTCATCTGTCAGTGGTGGGATTGTCACATGTATGATGGCTGACAATGATCAAGCACCTCTGTATGGAGAAGATTCCTCTACCGGCCTCCCACAGAGACACTACAGTAGTGTCCTCTAATATGGAGTCCCATTACTTACATCGGTTTTGCATCTTTTTTATAGGTTCTATCTTCCGCCGGATGATATCATCCTGCCGGCGTGGATTATCCAGGGCTGCTCGCACTATCAGACAAAGCTGCATTTTTGCCCACTGTCACCAGGGCACCAGAAACATCTCAAGGGCAGAAAACCCTCACATCTAGTGCCCTGAAGAAAGTACAGCACATCCACCATCAATGCTGTACCTGCATGGAAAGAGTTGTACCATCTACTGTACCTGTGACCGTCTGACCAGCAAGAAATATCTGCAAAAGTCAAAGGCCTCCAAGAACATCTTTTCAACCTTCCATGTAATTCTTAATTTAAAAAAAATAAATTGATTAATGTCCTTTTGAATTTAATTGAATATTACTGACATTTATGGCATATCAATGCTACACATGTTATATCCACCTCACGCTCTCCCTCTCCCCATTCATTGGGACCGCACGGGGTGAATGTTGGGTGTGACGCGGGGGGTGATCGCGCCCACAATCCAGCTGTCACGCCTCACTTGTCGTGACGTCAGCGCGGGGTCACGTGAAGCCTGTGAGCGGCGCTATCCTTGGCTGCAACGTAAGCTAATTACAAAAATCCTTAGGGGCCCCGTGGGGATATGACGCGCCCCCTGGGACATATTCCTTTTTGAGGGGAATACCCGGCACCGGATCAGATGGGGGGGTTGTAGTCTCCGAGCGGCTGAGACCCGGTCCCGTGCCCAGGGCGTCAAGCTATGTGTTATGTGGCAGTCCTTACTGATGTTATAAGAGTTCTTTTGTGTCGACTACGCCACCCGTTGTAATGCGGTCACTGTGGCCGCCGCTGCAGCAGGGTCCGCTGAGACTGATGGTGGATGTGCAGCTTGGTGGGATAACCCCCAACGGGAGGGGTATAGCCTCAGAGGGGACAGGCGCAGAGGATGGGGGTTGTGGTGGTGCGGTGCAGCCGGCAATGAAGACAGACTCGGGTTGTGCAGTTAAGGGAGTTTACTTACTGCTGATGTTTCGGTCACTCCAGCTGTTAGTGACCACCCGAGCCGTGCTGCGTCCACCAGGTCCTGGATCCGGCCAACCCCCAAACAAGTCCGGAGCGTGGCCCTGAGCTCTCCCTCTGTCCTTTCTTCAGCCGTCCCCACCAGGGATCCACCTAGGTCCAGCTCCCTCGGGCCTTCTGTTGGGCAACCCTTGGCCTTAGGTTCCCTGACCCTCCATGTGGTATGCCTTCAGGGTGGATGTAGTGGGTGGCCGTGGCAGATGCTGCCCACAGCCTCCGGTCTCTGGCTAGGGATGTTTTTGCCCCCACCAGCTTGGGTTCCGGTACCCTTGTGCTGACTCCTCACCCGGTGCTCTAATTTGGGTTCTTGGGTCCCTTCTGTCTTCCCCCTCTGGGTCTTTCTCTTTCTTTCTCCTCTCTCTCTCTCTCCAGGGCTGCTGTTTCCTTCTCTCTCCTCTCCAACTGACTTGTTCTCAGCGTCTGACCCTGATCTAAGTTGGTGCCCTCCTTATATATCCCTCTATGTGTGAGCTCAGGTGACCAGCACCCAATGAGCTCCTATCACTACCCAGACTGCTCCCCCTATCTGCCCCTACACTACATGGGATGTACCACCCCCCTCCCACTCCAGCCAGGAACAGGCTCGGTTGTACCTGCACATTTCTAAGTGGGAGTACCGTCGGCCTGCTCCTCTGAAGTGGGATGTGTGTAGTGCATGCAGTCTATCTGAGCTCAGTTCCACACTCCATCCTTACCCGGGAGTGGAATATCACACCTCTGGGTTGAGGTGCAATACCCCTGTAGCAGCCGAATCCTCAGGGTGCTACATTCCCCCCTGGTAAATCACAGCACGTCCTCGGGCTGTAAGACAAAACACCAAAACATACAAAATTTTTATATGAACATATAAAACATATAAACATTATATATAACTTTTCATATAAAACATTCTCGTAGACTTCTCTGGTTCCTCCTCCGGACACTGTGCAACGTGTGTCCGGGAAAAGTGCGACAGTCTTTCTAGAAAAATGGTTTCTCCTATAAAACCGGTAGGGGGCGCTTTAGGACGCGCAACTATTTACAGGGGAATTTGGCCGTTCTCAGTCCCCGGCCAAGTAAAGGGAAAGGGATGGCTGCTCACAGTCCTCAGCCTGGTTTGGGTAGGGGACACACGGGTTAAACTGTTCACTGGTCCCAACGGGGACTAAACTTTAAAGCAGCCACGGTTACTTGGGTACCCCGACAGGTAACTATATACAGTCCTTTGTACTATCTCAGTCATAGTACCTTCTAGCCTTGAACCCGTTCGGGTCTTCTGGCTCCTCCTCCCAGACGCGGCACCCTTGGTTTTACGGGTGCGGGCGCGGTGGTGGTGGCGCCCGGGTTGCCCAGGCCTTGCGGCCAGGCCTGGGGCACCTGGAAGGTGAAGGGCACCGTTAGGACGGCGGCGCCCTGGGCTACCTGGCCTTGCGGCCAGGCCGGAGGCTCCGCGGAGGTAGGGGGCGCTGTTGGCGATGCGGCGCCCGGGGGTACTGGGCCTTGCGACCAGGCTGGTGGTACTTCCTGCTTTGTCACGCTCCGGGTCGGGGCGCGTGACGTCACAGGGGTCGCTGCGGCGGCTTCCGGTCGGGGCCTAGTCCATGGCGGTGACCTGGCGGCTACGGGCACAGCAGGGGGACTTTCGGGCTCTGCGACGGGGAGCTGTGGCAGGTAAGCGGTGTCACGGCTTGGGGTATAGGCGTCCCCTTTACCTGCCTCCATGCGTTCGGCTCCCTCCTCGGCGCCGTCTCCGGCCTTGGGTCCTCCTGCGCCATCCTCAGAGGCGGTCTGCTTCCTCTTCCAGGGTAGCGTGCTCCGTTGACTGGTCTCTGCTTGCTGGGCCATCTCCCGACTCCACTCCGCCAGTATCTCGCGCTGTACCCGGGCCATCCTCCTTGCGAGGCCCTCCAGGGCAGTTTGTGCACACTCCCGGTCTCGGGGGAGCTGCGCTAGGATCTCCGCTAGACCTAGCGGGGTTGTGGACTCTAGCAGGCTCCTGACCATCGGGTCGGTGCTGCTCTGCTCTTCTTCCAGCAGGCTCCTGGCCAGCGGGCCGGTGCTGCTCTGCTCTCTGGACATCTCCGGGTCAGCTTTTCTGCTGCTCCTTTCCAGGCTTCCTGCCTCCGGGTGCGCTCGCTCCAGACTCCTCCAAGCGACACCCATCTTTTCTCTTCTCTTTCGTCTCCTCCCACTTCGAGGGCGGTCCCGGGGCAACTCGGTGACTGTCAGCTCCAGGGGGAGTTCTTTCACGCTGACAGACACCTCCAGCATCACAGTCTCTGTTGGTGGGGGCGGTTTCCACTTTTGGCGCCATTTTCTGTCCCGGCCCACGATGGGAGGTGGCCTCTTGCCCTCCTTTGGCACGCCCATAATGGCGTCCGCTGCTCTTCCAAGGCGGGAAATCTGCGGTTTTGGCGGGAAGCGTCGCCCATTGGCGGGAAACTCTGCAGATGGCGGGAACAAGCTGGAAATGGCGGACAATCGGCGGGAAACGACTGGTGATGGAGTCCGATGGCGTGGACCCTCCGGAACCGGCGGGAGACTTCTTTCTGAGGTAAACTTGCACTTTTCTTCAGGCACGCAGTACCCGGGTGTTGCGGGCACGTAATCCTGCCGACTACGCCAAAGTTGACGCGCCCCCTGGGACATATTCCTTTTTGAGGGGAATACCCGGCACCGGATCAGATGGGGGGGTTGTAGTCTCCGAGCGGCTGAGACCCGGTCCCGTGCCCAGGGCGTCAAGCTATGTGTTATGTGGCAGTCCTTACTGATGTTATAAGAGTTCTTTTGTGTCGACTACGCCACCCGTTGTAATGCGGTCACTGTGGCCGCCGCTGCAGCAGGGTCCGCTGAGACTGATGGTGGATGTGCAGCTTGGTGGGATAACCCCCAACGGGAGGGGTATAGCCTCAGAGGGGACAGGCGCAGAGGATGGGGGTTGTGGTGGTGCGGTGCAGCCGGCAATGAAGACAGACTCGGGTTGTGCAGTTAAGGGAGTTTACTTACTGCTGATGTTTCGGTCACTCCAGCTGTTAGTGACCACCCGAGCCGTGCTGCGTCCACCAGGTCCTGGATCCGGCCAACCCCCAAACAAGTCCGGAGCGTGGCCCTGAGCTCTCCCTCTGTCCTTTCTTCAGCCGTCCCCACCAGGGATCCACCTAGGTCCAGCTCCCTCGGGCCTTCTGTTGGGCAACCCTTGGCCTTAGGTTCCCTGACCCTCCATGTGGTATGCCTTCAGGGTGGATGTAGTGGGTGGCCGTGGCAGATGCTGCCCACAGCCTCCGGTCTCTGGCTAGGGATGTTTTTGCCCCCACCAGCTTGGGTTCCGGTACCCTTGTGCTGACTCCTCACCCGGTGCTCTAATTTGGGTTCTTGGGTCCCTTCTGTCTTCCCCCTCTGGGTCTTTCTCTTTCTTTCTCCTCTCTCTCTCTCTCCAGGGCTGCTGTTTCCTTCTCTCTCCTCTCCAACTGACTTGTTCTCAGCGTCTGACCCTGATCTAAGTTGGTGCCCTCCTTATATATCCCTCTATGTGTGAGCTCAGGTGACCAGCACCCAATGAGCTCCTATCACTACCCAGACTGCTCCCCCTATCTGCCCCTACACTACATGGGATGTACCACCCCCCTCCCACTCCAGCCAGGAACAGGCTCGGTTGTACCTGCACATTTCTAAGTGGGAGTACCGTCGGCCTGCTCCTCTGAAGTGGGATGTGTGTAGTGCATGCAGTCTATCTGAGCTCAGTTCCACACTCCATCCTTACCCGGGAGTGGAATATCACACCTCTGGGTTGAGGTGCAATACCCCTGTAGCAGCCGAATCCTCAGGGTGCTACAGATACATTGTGGGGGTGGGGGGTAATCTAAAGTACTGGACAACTTCTTTAAGAAACATTTTTTTCCTGTATAATGACTTAAACCAAAATTTTATATTTTAATAACAAATAGGTAATTTCAGTGTAATTTATGAAGGAAAAAAAGAACTGCCAAAAATTAGGGATTCTGATACATCCTGTATTAGAATAAAGGAGGGTCTCATACACATTCTGGTCAAGTTGACATATAGTAGTACTTCTAGACTCATAAAGGCTATGCACTAAGTGCAAATCCTGCCAAAAAATGCAAGTAGGGTCATCCATACACCATGGAAGGCACCAACTGTAGTGCCTCATTCAAATATTGTGAACAAAGTATACACTGTGTGCAGAATTATTAGGCAAGTTGTATTTTAGAGGATTATTTTTATTATTGATCAACAACTATGTTCTCAATCAACCCAAAAGACTCTTAAATATCCAAGCTTAATATTTTTAGAAGTTGGAGTGGGGTGTTTTTAGATTTGGCTATCTTAGGAGGATATCTGTTTGTGCAGGTAACTATTACTGTGCAGAATTATTAGGCAACTTATTAAAAACCAAATATAATCCCATGCCACTTGTTTATTTTCACCAGGTAAACCAATATCAGTGCACAAAATACAGAAATAAACATTTCTGACATGCTAAAGCAAAAACCAAAAAAATTAGTGATCAATATAGCCGCCTTTCTTTATGATGACACTCAGCAGCCTCCATCCACAGATTGCGTCAGTTACTTGACCTGTTTTCGATCAACATTGCGTGCAGCAGCCACCACAGTCTCCCAGACACTGTTCCGAGAGGTGTACTGTTTTCCCTCCCTGTAGATCTCCCATTTGGCCAACACACTTTTTGCAACCCTGTTGGCTATTTGACATGTAACGCTTGATTGTTCGCTGATCACGCTTCAAAAGTTTGGAAATTTCAAGACTGCTGCATCCCTCTGCAAGACATCTCACAATTTTGGACTTTTCAGAGCCCGTCAAACCTCTCTTTTGACCCATTTTGCCAAAGGAAAGGAAGTTGCCTAATGATTAAGCACACCTTCTATAGGGTGTTGATGTCATTAGTCAACACCCCGCCTCATAACAGAGATGCACATCACCAGATTTACTTAATTGGTAGTTGGCTCTCAAGCCTATGCAGCTTGGAGTAGGACAACATGTATAAAAAGTATCATGTGATCAAAATACTCATTTGCCTAATAATTCTGCACACAGTGTAGTTGTGGTACACCTACAATAGTGTTCAAACTAATAGCAGTGGGTTAAATAACATGAGTTAAGCACAAAACCTTTATACTAGTTTTTATTTCCATGCATTGGGAACATTGCACACTGTTTTCTAATTCTAAACATGAAGAGAAATGTATATAATTTTTAACTATTTTACAGAAAATAGCAAAAAATGAACAATGGGCTGTTCTAAAAAAATAGCAGTGTCTGCATTTGTCTTTACAAACTCAAAATATGTACTCTTTTTTAGGATTTGGCATTCCTGTGAATCATTAACCTAATACTTAGTTGTATACTCAGTTTTTAAGAACTGCTTCACATGTATGTTGCATAGAGTCAACCAACTTCTGGCACCTGTCAACTGTTATTCCAGCCCAGGATGCTTTGACTACATCCCACAATTTTTTGGCATCTGTTGGCTTTGCCTCAGAAACAGTATTTTTGATGTCACCCCACAAGTGTTCTATCGGATTAAGATCCGGTCATTGGGCTGGTCACTCCATAACCTCAATTATGTTGGACTGCAACCAATAATTTGATCGTTTACTGGTGTGTTTAGGGCAGTTGTCTTGTTGAAACACCCATTTCAAGGGCATATCCTCTTCAGCGTAAGGCAACATGACCTCTTCAAGTATTTTAATATATGCAAACTGGTCCATAATCTCTGGTATGCGGTAAATAGGTCCGGCACCATAGTAAGAGAAACGTGCCCATATCTTGATGCTTGCTCCACCATGCTTCACTGTCTTCAGAGTGTACTGTGGCTTGAATGCAGAGTTTAGGGGTCATCTGACAAACTGTCTGTGGCCCTTGGACCCGAAAAGAACAATTTTACTTTCATCAGTCCACAAAATGTTTCTCCACTTCTCTTTAGGCCAGTTGATGTGTTCTTTGACAAATTGTATCCACTTCAGTACATGTCTTTTTTTAACAGTGGGACTTTGCGGGGACTTCTTGCTAAGAGATTAGCTTCACACAGGCATCTTCTTCTACAGTACTCACAGGTAACTTGAGACTGTCTTTGATCATCCTGGAGCTGATCATTGGCTGAACCTTTTCCATTCTGGATATTCTTTGATCCATTTGAATGGTAGTCTTCTGTTTTTTTCCACGTCTCTCTGGTTTCACTTTCCATTTTAAAGCATTGGAGATCATTATAGCTGAACAGCCTATCATAGTCTGCACTTCTATATAAGTTTTACCCTCTCCAAACAACTTTTTAATCAAAGTACGCTGTTCTTCTGAACAATGTCTCGAATGACCCATATTTCTCAGGCTTTCAAGGAGAAATGCATGTACAACATGTGCTGGCTTCATCCTTAAATAAGGGCCACCTGATTCACACCTGTGTCTTCACAGAATGATTGACCTCGCTATTGAACTCCACACTGCTATTATTTTGAACACACCCCCTAACAATTAATTATTCGAATACACAGACTCATAAACATGCAGATCATGAATGCGGAATTTGTTGGTTTTCTTAGAATCTACTGCACCAACCGGTAAATTGTTTGTCATGTGGTGGTAATATAATATATACCAAAAACAGTGATTAATCTGGTTAGTCATATTGGACTGCTATTATTTTGAATACTACTGTACATACTATGCACCTCCACTATGCCATCCATGCAGCAAAAAGGAGTCAAACAATTCTCCTGTGACTTTTCACACACAACACTAACAAGAATGGCAAATGCCTGTAGTGAATCGACCAACGTTTGTGGTATCAGACGCCTCTTACGCTTTTTCTCTTCCTCTTTTGCGTTGTCATGAGGGAGAAGAGAAAATATCCCGGCATAATGATCCCGCGAATACAGCACATAGCCTATCTAAACATTGTACACTTTTCCATCCTAATCACAACAATCCAATATCCATAACACCCACATATATACCAGAACTTACACAAAACAGATTTAAAGCCTAGAAAAATTGGAGTAGGACGCCCAACATGTCAAAAAAGGAACAAAAAATGAAGTATTAAAAACACTTTTATTAGTAGAAACATTAAAAAAAATATATGTCTATATAACAATAGTAGAAAAGGTCGTGCAGGGTAGGAGATACACAAACAGCAGATACAGCAGTTTATACGTGGGTCCCCCAGGAGCAGGGTGAAACGAATCCCATCAATAGATAAATAGTTCATAGAGCAGGTAAAATGGTATATACTCAATGTAAACAGCTGTAGGGCATATATACAAGCTCAGAATCTAGGTGGGAAGAGTACAATGAAATATAAAGGGAAACCACTGCTCAGAGTGGAGGGAAGAAGAATGACCAGAGCAGGAAAAAGGTGCAAAGTCAGAGACTCACCCATGGGGACTAAAGTAACCACGTCACCGTACTGCAGCCCCGACGCGCGTTTCGCGTGGCTTCCTCAGGGGGCTGTGGTTGTGGATAGAGTGGGCGCCTTTAAATATTCTCCCAGATGAATCGCTGATTGATGCAGCGCATGCGAAGCGGCAGCGTCCCCCCGCCCCGCGTCACGTCCGGCCAGTTTCCCGGGGGGACTGTGGGCAGCGACGTACACGATGACGTCACTACCCATAATCCCCACGTACGGAAGCCCGACGGGACGCGGCCAAAGGAGGACGGCACTGCGCATGCGCGGCTCAGCGACAGCCATACCAAGTGAGGACAAGGGTAAGGGCAAAGATATCTCTTAGACAAAGAGGGTACTAGCTGTCAGAAACCAAGGTGCAGGTAGAGTAAATGTCCCATTCGTGCTACAAGTATAATAGTGTCATCATAGATATATATTAAGGAGTAAATGTAAGTAAGTATGCATTTTTAGAGTCTAACAGGGACACCATTGCATATACATAATGCGATAATGACTACGGCAGCTAGAGAGAGAAGCATATTCAAATGTATGGAACAATACATAAGTTGCCACAGAAAACAAGTGCAAATTATACAGAAGTCCAATGCATGCCCAATTATAAATATTGGGAAGAATAAATATATCCAGGGGCAGAGAGCATTGTAAGTAGCAGAAGGTCGACTCATAGAGATAATTTGTGACATTAGGTATTCATAATAACTGTAAATGTCCGTCCCATATGCGTCCAGAAGTATCCTAGATGGTATGGAGATATAGGTGATGGCGCCTAAATATAGAGGAATAATAGAAGAAACAGAGAAAAAATTAGACAATAAGAAAAATAAAAAATCCACATTAAAAACAAATGAGAAGAAAACCTACAAGAATGAAGAGAAACTATTGTGTTCATTAAGACCACCAGGGGTCACCGTGTCCAGTACTGCAATCCAGCGGCATTCCAGCTGCGCCAAAATGCGCTTATAGTTACCTCCCCTGGTAATACAGCACATAGCCTATCTAAACATTGTACACTTTTCCATCCTAATCACAACAATCCAATATCCATAACACCCACATATATACCAGAACTTACACAAAACAGATTTAATTCACACAAAAGAAAAGAAATCTTTTGGATATATAAATTACAAACCATTTGTTCTCTTGGTTTAAATGAAATGACGAAGAAGACCCTATGTTGATAGAAGATGTACAACAATTAACCTCAAAGGACTCTTCAGGATGGACATAATTGTTTCTTTTATTGGAAAAAAACCCTCTCTCCTGAACTGCCCTAATGTGGCCTGCTACGTCATCTACTGGTGGAATACTGAACTGCACCTCATTCATGTGTTTTACTAGAAATTAACAAGGTAATATTAGTAACAGTAACCCCTTTGCGACTTCTCTTTATGACCTCCCCCTCTTTGATGTGGGCTCCGGCGCTGAGCCCGCATCGTTTCAGGCACATGACAGCTGATTTGATCAGATGTGCCCCTAACAGCCACAAGTGGAATTACCCCTGCCATGTGATCGCGAGGTGCTGATTGGTTGACATGACAACCCGGGGTCTGTAGGAGACCCCTATGGTTGTCATTGTCGACCTGCTATGAGCGTCGCCCTGCGGTCGGTGTTCATAGCAGATGAGCATTTCTGCTACACATAGCAGGGCTGAAGACTTGCTATTAGTGATGATTGAGCATGCTCATTGCTCAAGATTTACGAGCATGCTCGGACGAGCACCTATTATTATTATTTATTATTATAGCGCCATTTATTCCATGGCACTTTACATGTGAAAAGGGGTATACATAGCAAAAACAAGTACAATAATCTTGAACACAATGTGACAGCGACTGGTACAGGAGGAGCGAGGACCCTGCCCGCGAGGGCTCACAATCTACAAGGGATGGGTGAGGATACATTAGGTGAGGGTGGAGCTGGTCATGCGGCGGTGGTTACTGCAGGTTGTAGGCTTGTGGGAAGAGGTGGGTCTTCAGGCTCCTTTTGAAGGTTTCCACGGTCGACGAGAGTCTGATGTGTTGGGGTAGAGAGTTCCAGAGTAGGGGGGAAGCACGGGAGAAATCTTGTATGCGATTGTGGGAGGAGGAGATAAGAGGGGAGTAGAGAAGGAGATCTTGTGAGGATCGGAGGTTGCGTGCAGGTATGTAACGGGAGACTAGGTCAGAGATATATGGAGGAGACAGGTTGTGAATGGCTTTGTATGCCATGGTTAGGGTTTTGAACTAGAGTCTCTGGGCAATGGGGAACCAGTGAAGAGATTGACAGAGAGGAGAGGCCGGGGAATAGCGGGGGGACAGGTGGATTAGTCAGGCAGCAGAGTTTAGGATAGATTGGAGGGGTGCAAGAGTGGTAGAAGGGAGGTCACCGTGCAGGAGGTTGCAGTAGTCGAGGCGGGAGATGATGAGGGCGTGCACTAGTGTTTTTGCAGATTCATGGTTGAGGAATGTGAAGATCCGGGAGCTATTCTTGAGTTGGAGTCAGCAGGAAGTGGAAAGGGCTTGGATATGTGGTTTGAAGAAGAGATCAGAGTCCAGGGTTACTCCAAGGCAGCGAGCTTGAGGGACTGGGGAGAGTGGACAGCCATTGACATTGATAGATAGGTCAGTTGGGGGGATGAATGGGATGGTGGAAAGATGATGAATTCTGTTTTGTCCATGTTAAGTTTTAGAAATCTAGCAGAGAAGAAGGATGAAATAGCAGACAGACATTGTGGGATTTTGGTTAGTAGGGAGGAGATATCGGGTCCAGAGAGGTAGATCTGTGTGTTATCAGCATAGAGGTGATAATGAAAGCCATGGGACTCTATGAGCTGTCCCAGGCCTAAGGTGTAGATGGAGAAGAGCAGAGGTCCTAGGACTGAACCTTGGGGGACACCGACAGATAGGGGGCAAGATGAGGAGGTGGTGCATGAGTGGGAGACACTGAATGTCCTGCCTGTTAGGTATGAGCAGTTCCAGGATAGGGTCAAGTCTGTGATGCTGAGAGATGAGAGAGTTTGTAGTAAGAGGGAATGGTCCACTGTGTTGAAGGCAGATGACAGGTCTAGGAGGAGGAGAACGGAGTAGTGTCGCTTAGATTTGGCCGTTAGTAGGTCGTTGGTGACTTTAGTCAGTGCCGTTTCAGTAGAATGGTGCGATCGGAAACCAGATTGTAGGCGGTTGAAGAGGGAGCAGGAGGAGAGGTGGGAGGACAGTTCAGAATGGACATGTTGTTCCAGTAGTTTTGAGGCATAGGGGAAATGTGATATGGGGCGATAGCTAGACAGAGAGGATGGGTCAAGGGAGGGCTTTTTGAGGATGGGTGTGTTAGAGGCATGTTTGAAGCATGAGGGGAAGACACCAGTTGTTAGTGACAGGTTAAAGAGGTGGGCTACGGTTGGGATGAAGATAGTGGTAAGCTATGGGATGAGGTGGGATGGGATTGGGTCAAGTTTACAGGTGGTGAGGTGTGATTTGGAGAGTAAAGAGGAAAGTTGATCTTCCGTAATGGTGGAGAAGGTGGTTTTGAAGGAGGAGGGTTGAGTAGGTGTGGGGAGGGGCTGTGGGGGCTTTAGGCAAAAGCTTTGTCTGATGGTGTCAACCTTCTGCTTGAAGAATGAGGCAAAGTCTTCGGCTGAAATAAGAGGAGAGGGAGGAGGCACTGGGGGACGGAGGAGAGAATTGAAGGTGTTGAATAGTTGTTTGGGGTTGTGAGACAGGGAGGATATGAGGGATGCGAAGTATGTTTGTTTTGCGAAGTATTATCTTCAGCATGCTCGGGCTTTAAGTTTTTGACTTGCCCCCCTGGGCCGTGGGGTACCCAGAACCGGGCATTCTGGTGTACGCTGCTGATGGGGGTAGTAGTGGCAACCCGATCCCGTGGCTCAGGGTGGTGAGACCAAAAGGTGGCAGTCTATTTATCAGTGTTTTGAATGTCCAACTACGCCACCCATTGATTGCGGTCAGAGATAACCGCCGCTGCGAGGCAGACCGCTACGGCTGGTGTTGGTGTGCAGCACAGGGATAGGATAACTCCCCACGGGAAGAGTGTAACCTCAGGGCAGTGTAGGTGGATGCTGGGGGTGATGGTGCAGGCGCAGCAAAGATCACACTGAGTCCAATAGTGCAGTCCAGGGTTTTTACTCACAGTTGTTATCCAAGTCACTTCTGTCAGCAATGACTGCCCAAGTTGTGCTGCGTCCACCAGGTGAGGAGCTCGGTCAACCCCCAGGCAATTCAGGAGTATGGCACAGGACCCCCTTCTGTCCTTTCTCTGGCCTCTCGTGCCCCACCAGTGACCAAACTTCTGTCCAGCTACCGCGGACCGTGTTGGGTAAGCGTTGGCCTCCGCTTCCCGCTATCCTATATGGCGCCTTCCTAGGAGATTTGGCGGGGGGTCGCACCAATAAATGATCACGACCTCCGGTTCTTGGCTGAGGGATGATTTACCTCCACCAACTTGGGAATCCGGTACCCTTCCACAGCCTGACCCTTCACCCAATATAACGCGGGTTTGCAACGGTTGCTGTCCGTTCTGCTCTCTTAGGGTCCCTTCTGCCTTCTTGTTTCTGGAGCCTTTCTACTCCTCTGTCTCTTCTCCTTCCTTCCTTCTCCTTCTCTTCTCCTCTCTGGCCCCGGCCTTCTCTCTAGGCCTGCCTCGTGGAGCTGAGCTCAGGCTGAGCCGCGGCTCCCTGTCAGCTCTGACTGAACTACTCTCTACTCCTTTTCTCTCTACTCTCAACAAGATGGCTCCCACCTTTTATCTGCTTCTCTGTGTCTGAGCTCAGGTGACCTGCACCCAATGAGCTCCTTCCTATGCTCCAGAAACTGTCCCCTTTTGCTCCCACACCACTGGGTTCTCTCCTCCCTCCCCACTCCAGCCAGGGACATGGTCAGTTTTGCCTGCAATATGGGAGCACCGGCGAGCTGTCCCCCGGAAATGGGGAGTGTATGTGTGTGCAGCTAACTGACCCCTGGTCCACACTCCATCCTTACCTGGAAGTGGAATATCACACCTCTGGTTGAGGTGCAATACCCCTGAAGCAACTGAACCCTCGGGGCGCTACATTTCCGTAGCTCCGTGAACATGATTTGCGACTGTTTGACAGCTTTAATACATGTGTGGAATGCTGGAAAAACAGGCATTCCTCACATGTATTAAAGCTGTCAAACAGTCGCAAATCACGTTCCCGGAGTGACGAAAACTTAAAGCCCGAGCACACTGAAGATAATAGGTGCTCACCTGAGCATGCTCGTAAATCTCGAGCAATGAGCATGCTCGATCATCACTACTTGCTATGTGTAGCACAAGTGATCAGACGATGGCAGCTTCAACTCTCCCATGGAGGCTATTAAAGCAGGTAAAAAGTAAAAAAAATGTTTTTAAAAATATTTAAAAAATGTAACAGTTCAAATCACCCTCCTTTTGCCCCATTCAAAATAAAACAATTAAAAATAAAAAATACACATATTTGGTATCGGCGAGTTCAGAATCACCCGATCTGTCAAAATATAAAGAGAGTTAATCAGATCGGTAATGAGTAGTGTTGAGCCACCCCCGTAGTGTTCGAGTTCGGTTCGGTTCGTCGAACACCCGTGTGTTCGCCGAACTGTTCGTCGAACTGTTCGTCGAACACCTTCGAACACCATTAAAACCAATGGCAGGCAAACAAAAACACATAGAAACACATAGAAAACACCTTCAAAGGTGTCCAAAAGCTGACAAACTGCTCAGAAGACACAACTAACACATGGAAAAGTGACAAGTACATATAGTCATGCGAAAAGAAAAGAGGTGGAGGAGTAAAAGGAGGGGGAGACACAGATATAGGCATGTCATGCCCTTCTAAAATCCAAAAAGTGAGAAGCCGAGACGGCCAGTCCGCTCCTGCCCGTGCCACCTCCGTGTCGCCGGGTTTGTGCCAGAGCCGCGGTGAACCCTGACGGCCAGCCCCCCTCTCCCAATACTGGTGCCTGTCCGCTGGTGGGTCGAGAGAGCCCCCCTGTGGTGGAGGCAGCTCTAAGCTTTTTAATTTAAATTGTCCCTCTAATTTAAATGAATACACTTTAAATCCATTTACAAGGATCTATTGGAGGGCAAGTCTCATGCCAGCAGCCGCGTAATTCCAGCTCCAGTAGCGTCCACTAAAGCTGCTGCAGTTAAAAAGCTTTTATAAGGATCGAGCTCGGCTGTCCACCGCAAGGCATCCTAGTGCCAGTCCCAGCCCCTATGCCTTGGGGTGCCTCCTGATGCTCTTCACTAAGTATCCCGTGGTCCCGAAGCATTTCCTTTGAAAAAATTAAGTGTCCAAACTACAGGTGGTGTAGCTTGCTTAACAGCCGGGATAATCCGCTGACTAGCAGACACTGCTACTAGGCACAAAGTATTTCCTGGGCTAGATGCAGTTAAAAATTTGTAAGTAGATACTCTCGTTGGATGCTGAGAAAGCATTCCATAGAGTCTCCTGTCACGCCATATATGATTCTCTTAAAAAGCTTGGGGTAGGGGTCTAGGGGACCCTTTTATAGCCAAAATCACGGCCCTGTATCACAATACGTCACCTAGGCTGAAGATAAATGGAACTGTAGCACCGAGGGCTCGGTTGCTACAGACGTATTGCACCTCACCCAGAGGTGTGATATCTCACTCTCAGATAAGGATGGAGTGTGGATCAGGACCCGACACCTGCATGCATTACACCACATTGCCGTGGGGCAGGGCGACCAATATGCCCCTGAGATGGGCACGACAGTCCCTGTCCCTGGCTGGAGTGGGGGGAGGGAACACTGAGGAAGGGGAACCCTGCAGTGCAGGAGCAGGGAGGAAGCAGTTGATGGGTGCATTGAGAAGGGAGTATAAAAGGTGGGCACCATCTTAGTTCAGTGCAGAGAAGTCTGAGCAGAAGTGGCAGGGAGCAGGGGCTCTGCATGAGCTCTGCTCCGGAGGCGGGCCTAGTAACAGAGGCCCAGGCCTGCAAGAGGGAGAAGGAAGGAAGAGGAGCGGAGAAGGCTCCAGGAACGAGGAATGAAGGGATCCCAGGGGTGCGGACGGGCGAGTCGCCACCGCACGCCCGAATCCACCTGCGTGGAGGGGTCAGGCCAAAGGGGGAGACCGGTCCCCGAACTAGTGGAGGCAGGAAACGACCCTCAGCTAGAAACCGGAGGCTCTGACATTTTATGTGGCGCAGCCCCTTGCTCCACCCGCTAGGAAGGCACCACATAGGGTCAGGGAAACTGGCGCCAAGTTTACCAAGAGGAGGCCCGAGGCAGCCGGACAGAAGTGTTGGTAAGAAAGGCCAGACAAAGGACACACAAAGGGGGTCCTGTGAAGCGCTCCAAAGTTATCTGGGAGTTGTCTGAGCCCCTCACCTGGTGAGCACAGTACGACGTGGGCAGCCGTTACCTGCAGACGTGGTCTGGATAATAAGAACTGTGAGTAAAGGCCCTGAACTGCATCACTGACTCCGTGTCGTTACTGCTGCTGCCCTGCACCATCACCCCCATCCTCCGCATACACTGCCCTGAGGCTATACTCCTCCCGTGGGGAGTTATGCTACGCTCTGCTGCACCCACAACACCAGCCTTAGCGGTCTGCCCTGTAGCGGCGGTTCACTCTGACCGCAGTCCACGGGTGGCGTAGTCAGACATTTAAACATCAAAACCACATAAATAGTTCCGCCACTGGTTTGACCGCCCTGAGCCACGGAACCGGATCGCCGCCACGAAGACTACAACCACCAGCATCCACCAAAAAGGGTCCGGCTCCGGGTGTCCCAAGGCCCAGGGGGTGCGTCAGAACATTTTCATCACCTTTCACAATCACCAATGGGACAAGGCAGGGATGTCCTCTGTCCCCTCTCTTATACATCCTAGTGACGGAGCACCTGCTCTCATCAATTCGCCATAACCCCAATATTAGGTGGATTGAGGTGGGAGGCACCGAGTACAAGTGCTCTCTATTTGCTGATGATGTCCTAGTATATATCACTCAATCACATATATCCATCCCTGCTGTTATGGCTGAAATAGATCACTTTGTTACATGGTAAAATTTTAAAATCAATGCAGCGAAGTCTGAGGCCCTCGATGTCTCCCTCCCTAAATCCATATAGGATTCCATCCAGTCCAACTTTCCCTTTGCCTGGCCCTCACAGGGTATCAAATACTTAGGAATTCCTATTCATAGAGACCTCTCCCATCTATGTTATCTTAATTTTGGGCCCTTTATTGAACAATTCCATACAGACCACGGTTGGCAAGTTAGAACTGTAAGATTCACTACGTGAACCACTGGTGTTTTGTGGAAAAGCACATGTACACCGCGTTCCAAATTATTATGCAAAAAGTGTTTAGGAGTGATAAGGGAAGAATTTGTTTGTTTGTCAGTTAAACTCATTGATGGTGATGTGTGTCAGGGCTCTTTATATCACTGTAAGCAATTGCAGACACCTGTGCTAATTAGTTTGGCAGGTGTGTCCAATGAAAGGCAAGACTACTTAAGAAGGCTCTCTCACATTATTAAGCAGCCTACATTTTCTGCCAAAATGGGAAAGAAAAAGGATGTGTCGGCTGCTGAGAAGCAACAAATTGTGGAGTGTTTAGGTCAAGGCATGACTACAATCAACATTGTGCGATGATCAGGATGAAGTGTCTTGGCAATCAAGAAGTATGTAGCTGATTCACAGTACACACGTGTGCGTGCTGATAAGGGCAAATTGAGGACTCTTTCCTACAGGCAATTACGTCAGGTTGAAACAGCAGCGGCAAAAAAGCCTTGTCATAGCAGCAGACAAGTTTTTGAAGCTGCTTGTGCCTCCAACGTCCCCCGAACAACAAGATGCAGGGTCCTTCAGAGGTTTGCAGCTGTGCATATGCCATCCTGTCGACCTCCTCTATCCACTTCACACAAGCAGAAACGGCTCCAGTGGGCCAAACATTACATGAAGACTGATTTCAAAACTGTTTTGTTCACGGATGAGTGCCGTGCAGCGCTCGATGGTCCAGATGAATGGAGTGGAGGATGGCTGGTTGATGGACACCCCACGCAAACACGGCTACAGCGCCAACAAGGAGGAGGTGGAGTAATGTTTTGGGCTGGAATCATGGGGAGAGAGATTGTCGGCCCCTTTAGGATCCCTGAAGGCGCTAAAGATGAACTCCATAATGTATGTGGATTTTCTCAAACAGCACTTCCTGCCATGGTTCAAGAAGAAGAACCATGTATTTCACAGCAAGATCATTTTTCTGCATGATAATGCACCATCTCATGCTGCACATAAAACATCTGCATCTCTGGCTGATATGGGCATAAAAGGGGACAAACTTATGGTGTGACCCCCATGCTCCCCTGACCTCTACCCCATTCAGAACCTTTGGAGCATCATTAAAAGGAGTGTCTATGATGGCGGGAGGCAGTTCACATCTAAGCAACAGCTCTGGGAGGGTATTCTGTCCTCATGCAAAACAATTGAAGCAGAAACCATCCAAAACCTGACAAATTCAATGGACGAGAGAGTTCAGAAGCTCCTTTCGAACAAGGGGTCCTATGTGAAAATGTAACATCACCTAGAATAAAGTTTTGAGTTGAAAACTGTTTGATTTCAGTTTCTAACAACCTGCTAATGCTTATAATTTCAAAAATGACCATTTTTTTGGTCTTTATTAAAATGAAAAGGTTGATCGAAAAGTTTGGGGGATCTAAGAGTGTGGCAACCCAGTAGTCATGATTACTTCGAATTCTGACAATATGAGGGTCATGCTGCAGGTAGTGCAGCAAGAAGGCACTTATGTGTCTTGCGCATCTCGGAGCCCCAAAATTATTTTCCGGGCTAGATGCAGCTAAAAATTATTTTTAATTTTAAATCTGGTGAAGCTTATTATAGATGGCCTAATAGGATCAGTGCTGCA
This sequence comes from Phyllobates terribilis, assembly GCF_046119375.1. NCBI lineage: Eukaryota > Metazoa > Chordata > Amphibia > Anura > Dendrobatidae > Phyllobates > Phyllobates terribilis. Next base: position 67,498 of record NW_027365176.1, on the reverse strand, counting down.
CACTGCTACAAAGCCCAAATTATTTTCCAGTCAAGATACAGATAAACATGATTAGTAATTTGAAAGCTTAAAACGGTTGGTAGGGTGATTTTAACCAATCATCAAGCTTTTACTCTCCCCAGGATGACACAGGGGTAGAAAAGTCGTTTCGGATCCATGATTTGTTCATCTTTATGAACGTGAGTCTGTCTACATTATCAGTGGAGAGCCGCGTGCGCTTATCTGTCAGCACACCACCAGCAGCGCTGAACACACGTTCAGACAGAACGCTGGCTGCGGGGCATGACAAGATCTCCAAGGCGTAAGTGGCTAGCTCCGGCCATTTATCCAGTTTGGAAGCCCAAAAAGAGCAAGGGTCCAGTGACACAGTCGTGGCTTCAATGTTTACTTGGAGATACTCCTGTACCATCGTCTCTAGGCGTTGACTATGTGTCAGACTTCTTGTCTCCTGTGGCCTTGCAAAGGATGGGCTAAAAAAGTGGTGAAATGATTCCGCAAAATTGATGTTACCAGCAGATACTGTGGTTCTGTTACGGTTTGAGTGCTGAACACTTGACGGTCCCACGGTTGGCAAGTTGGAACTGTGAGATTCACTACGTGCACCACTGGTATTTTGTGGAAAAGCACATGTAAGATTCTGCAACAGTCTCTGCTGATACTCCTGCATGCGTGCATCCCTTTCTATGGCAGGAATAATTTCTGCAAATTTACTTTTGTACCGGGGATCTAACAGTGTGGCAACCCAGTAGTCAGGATTATTTCTAATTCTCACAATTCGAGGGTCATGTTGCAGGTAGTGCAGCAAGAAGGCACTCATGTGTGTTGCGCATCCAGGAGCACCAAGTCCCTGTTGTGTTGGTGGCGAGGTAGCAATCATGCTTCCTTCCTCTGTCCTCTCCCCCCAACCTCGCACAACAGAAATGTGATCAAGGTCTCCCTCATCTGATGAGTCTTCCATCAGTTCGTCCTCCACTTCTTCCTGGGCTCCTGCACCTTCCTCACTAGTTTGGCTGCTACCATGCGCCCTGGTAAAATCATCTCCCCCACCCTCACATGCCTGCCGCCTTGGTGCTGCCGACCGTCTGGACCTTGCAGATGTTAGCCCTTCCGCATACAACTCCTCCTCCTCTACTTCCTCCACCTCCTCTTGTGCCACCACCTGACTCCGAATTCTGTTTAACATGTGCTCCAGCATGTAAATCACCGGAATAGTCATGCTGATAATGGCATCGTCAGCACTAAACATCTTCGTCGCCATTTCAAAACTGTGCAGAAGGGTGCATAGGTCCCTGATCTGAGACCACTCCTTCAGCGTGATTTGCCCTACCTCTGAATCTCGTTGGCCCAGGCTATACGTCAGAACGTATTGCACCAGGGCTTGTCGGTGCTGCCACAGTCGCTGCAACATGTGCAGAGTTGAATTCCACCGGGTAGGCACATCGCATTTTAGCCGGTGAAGTGGCAGGCCCAACGACTTCTGTAGAGATGTAAGTCGCTGAGCTGCGGGATGCGAACGGCGGAAGTGAGCACACAGCGACCGTGCCCTCTGCAGAAGGCCATCTAGTCTGGGATAGTGGGCTAAAAATTGCTGGACAACCAGGTTCAACACGTGAGCCATACAAGGCACGTGTGTGACATTGCCCCGGCGAAGGGCCGCACCCAGGTTTGCAGCATTGTCGCACACGGCCTTCCCTGGTTTCAGGTCCAGTGGAGACAACCATTCATGAAATTGGTTCTCCAGAGCTGACCACAACTCCTCAGCTGTGTGACTCACATTTCCCAGACATTTCAATGTAAAAACCGCCTGATGACGTTGAGCCCTACTGCCAGCATAGTAAGGAGGTGTGCAGGATCCCTTCTGCGCAGTTAGAAAGCTTGTGGCATGACCAGACAGGCTTTGGGTGCAGGTGGAAGACCGAGAGGAGGTTGAGGAGGCAGAAGCAGTGGAGGAAAAATGACATAAAGAGGATTGACGCACAACTCGTGGGGACGGCAAGACTTGGACAGCAGCCCCTTGTCCTGCTGTCACCATAGTTACCCAGTGCCCAGTCAGCGACATGTAACGCCCCTGTCCATGCCTACTCGTCCAAGTGTCTGTGGTGAAATGCACCCTGTCACACACAGAGTTTCTCAAAGAAGCGGTGATGTTGTGTGCGACATGCTGGTGGAGCGCAGGCACACCTTTCTTTGAGAAGTAGTGCCGACTGGGCATCTGGTACTGGGGCACTGCGACGGACATAAGGTCTCGAAAATCCTCTGTGTCCACCAGGCGGAAAGGCAGCATTTCTGTAGCCAAGAGCTTGCAGATGGTGAAATTCAACCTCTTAGCTTTCTCATGGCTAGGAGGAAATGGTCTTTTACTTGTCCACATCTGAGGGACCGAGGGCTGGCTATTGTGCTTAGACGGGGTTGATAAGGGTGTCCCCGGCAAACTGCCAGTCTGTGAGGAAGATGCAGGCGGACATGTTAGGTTGCCTTGATCCAAAGGTGGTGCTATCGATGTCGGACAGCGCTCAAGACCAGCTGGTGTTACCACCTCCAAAGAAAATGATGACCTGCCAATCACGCTGGCTGTTGCGGGTAAAGAGGTGGCAGGTCTGCGCCCCAAAACAGGTGTGACTGCTGTCCCCCCAGTCACAGAGGATGAAGAGGCCGCGGATGCACAAGATATGGCAGACGGTGGTTGGCCCGGCCGGCTAGACCGCATTGTAGCACACTGAGCTTCCCACTGCAACTTATGCTTCATGTCCATGTGCCGGTTCATGCATGAAGTACTCAAACTATGTATTTTTTGGCCTCTACTTAGCTTTTGCTGACAAATGTTACAGATAACACGAGTTGGGTCATCTTTATCGATCTGAAAAAATGCCCAGGCTATGCAAGGCTTAGCACCCATGCGACCTGAAGAGCCACCACGACTTGTGGTGAGAGGCAGAGTTGTGTTTGAGGATGCAGTTGTTGACGTGCTTCCAGTACTACGTCTCTGTCCAGGAAGGCGCAACCTGACCTCGTCGTCACTAGCATCTTCCTCCACCTCCTCTGCTGACCTCATCTCTTGGCTGACTGTGGGTTGACAGTAAGTGGGATCTCCGACCTCATCATCATCACCCTGTGCGTTATCACACCCGTCGTCCTCAGAGCCAACCTGTTCCTGCCCTGACAAAAAACTAAAGTTGTCGCTCCAATCAGGTATTTGAGTCTTATCATCGTCTTCCTCATTGTCTCCACCAACAGGAGTTACAGTTTGCGAATGAGGGTCTACATTATGGTCAGAACCTTCTGCGTCTGGTCCTGGATCCGACTCATAAAGATTCTGGGCATCAGTGCAGATCATTTCCTCGTCTGGATTCACAGAAGCGCTGGAGTCGACCTCTGATTCCCAGGCTATAGTATGAGTAAACAGCTCTGCAGACTCAACCATCTGTTCTACCTCATACTCAGACGGGCAGCTGGAGATTTGGGAGCTGTGAGGAAGCAAGTGCGATTTGGGTGACACCTTTGAGGACTGGAGTATTTGTGATGTTGAAGTTGATGTGGAGGAGAGCCCACTTAAAGGAGCACTTGATATCCGTTGAACCACCTGCTGTTTTTGTGCCTCATCTGGAATTTGTAGCGATTGGCGTGGCCGTAAGAAAGGGATCTTATCACATTGTCCGCTAAAAGAAGTAGACATTTTAGTTTGGCTGGAAGATGGTCTTTCTTCTGCACCTACCCCACGGACACAACCTTTTTTCCCCTTCCCAACACGCCTATTTCCCTTTCCACCAGCAGCAGGCCTTTTTCCACTCATTTTGGTGGTTAACTAATTCACAACTCTGGAGTTGTTTGCACAAAAAAACAATGGATGGTAACCGAGCAGAGCTGAGTGGCCAAACTGTGGTATTAGGCCAAAACTATTGGCTGGGTTAGATGCAGAAAAAAATTATTTTTAATTTGCAACCTGATGGAGGTCAGTATAGATGGACTAATAGACCAAGTCCCACACACCGCTAGAAGCCCAAATATTTTTTCAGAGCTAGATGCAGAAATTTTTTTTATTCAATTTGCAACCTGATGGAGGTCAGTATAGATGGACTAATAGACCAAGTCCCACACACTGCTAGAAGCCCAAATATTTTTTCAGAGCTAGATGCAGAAAAAAATTATTTTCAATTTGCAACCTGATGGAGGTCAGTATAGATGGACTAATAGACCAAGTCCCACACACTGCTAGAAGCCCAAATATTTTTTCAGAGCTAGATGCAGAAAAAAATTATTTTTAATTTGCAACCTGATGGAGGTCAGTATAGATGGACTAATAGACCAAGTCCCACACACTGCTAGAAGCCCAAATATTTTTTCAGAGCTAGATGCAGAAAAAAATTATTTTTAATTTGCAACCTGATGGAGGTCAGTATAGATGGACTAATAGACCAAGTACCACACACCGCTAGAAGCCCAAATATTTTTTCAGAGCTAGATGCAGAAAAAAATTATATTCAATTTGCAACCTGCTGGAGGTCAGTATAGAAGGACTAATAGAACAAGTCCCACACACTGCTAGAAGCCCAAATATTTTTTCAGAGCTAAATGAAGAAAAAAATTATTTTTAATTTGCAACCTGATGGAGGTCAGTATAGATGGACTAATAGACCAAGTCCCACACACTGCTAGAAGCCCAAATATTTTTTCAGAGCTAGATGCAGAAAAAAATTATTTTTAATTTGCAACCTGATGGAAGTCAGTATAGATGGACTAATAGACCAAGTCCCACACACCGCTAGAAGCCCAAATATTTTTTCAGAGCTAGATGCAGAAAATTTTTTTATTCAATTTGCAACCTGATGGAGGTCAGTATAGCTGGACTAATAGACCAAGTCCCACACACTGCTAGAAGCCCAAATATTTTTTCAGAGCTAGATGCAGAAAAAAATTATTTTTAATTTGCAACCTGATGGAGGTCAGTATAGATGGACTAATAGACCAAGTCCCACACACTGCTAGAAGCCCAAATATTTTTTCAGAGCTAGATGCAGAAAAAAATTATTTTTAATTTGCAACCTGATGGAGGTCAGTATAGATGGACTAATAGAACAAGTCCCACACGCTGCTAGAAGCCCAAATATTTTTTCAGAGATAAATGAAGAAAAAAATTATTTTTAATTTGCAACCTGATGGAGGTCAGTATAGATGGACTAATAGACCAAGTCCCACACACTGCTAGAAGCCCAAATATTTTTTCAGAGCTAGATGCAGAAAAAAATTATTTTTAATTTGCAACCTGATGGAGGTCAGTATAGATGGACTAATAGACCAAGTCCCACACACTGCTAGAAGCCCAAATATTTTTTCAGAGCTAGATGCAGAAAAATTTTTTTTTTAATTTGCAACCTGATGGAGGTCAGTATAGATGGACTAATAGAACAAGTCCCACACGCTGCTAGAAGCCCAAATATTTTTTCAGAGATAAATGAAGAAAAAAATTATTTTTAATTTGCAACCTGATGGAGGTCAGTATAGATGGACTAATAGACCAAGTCCCACACACTGCTAGAAGCCCAAATATTTTTTCAGAGCTAGATGCAGAAAAAAATTATTTTTAATTTGCAACCTGATGGAGGTCAGTATAGATGGACTAATAGACCAAGTCCCACACACCGCTAGAAGCCCAAATATTTTTTCAGAGCTAGATGCAGAAAAAAAATTATATTCAATTTGCAACCTGCTGGAGGTCAGTATAGAAGGACTAATAGAACAAGTCCCACACACTGCTAGAAGCCCAAATATTTTTTCAGAGCTAAATGAAGAAAAAAATTATTTTTAATTTGCAACCTGATGGAGGTCAGTATAGATGGACTAATAGACCAAGTCCCACACACTGCTAGAAGCCCAAATATTTTTTCAGAGCTAGATGCAGAAAAAAATTATATTCAGTTTGCAACCTGATGGAGGTCAGTATAGATGGACTAATAGAATGATGCTATGCCCAAAAGATTTTACTTCACTAGGTGCAGTAAAAAAATTGGTATTCTATACACAGGTGGTATATCTTGCAACACAGATAGGCTACTCCACTGACTAACACACTCTGCAATAGGCCAAAAAGGATTAGCTTTGCTAGATTCAGCCAAATGCTGTGAAAAAAATTTGCACAGCACTGGCACAGACCTGCCTGGCAAAAACTGATAGGAACTGATGTAACCTAGTCCTGAAAAGGACTCCAATTACAATTAGTCTTTACTCCCACAATCTATCTATTTAAGAGCACAGACCTGCCTGATAAAAGTCGTAGGAAATGCTGTAACCTAGTCCTTAAAAGGACTGCAATCACAACTATTCCCTACTCCCAAGCTATCTGTATATTTGTGCGAAAATTGGCTTGAAATTAACAAGGTATAGCGCACACAGCAACAGCGGTGCCGTCTAACACGCAGCTGCAGCAGTGAGAAAATGGTGGCGACGGGGAAAATGGCTTGGTCTTATAGGGCAAGGACATGTGACATACACTGCCAATGACACATGCCCTTGCTTGTGTGAAAAAAAGCACTTTGCTCCGTGTGTGCGCTGCTGATAGGCTGACAGATTGCACCTGCCCACTGCAAATGCGGGAAAGAGAAAAAAAAATGGAGATCTTCATTGTTCCTGCAGAGATCCATCCCCTGCCCCTCCCCCCGCCCCGCTGTACACTCAAACTGCGTATTAACATTAATTTTCATCATTACTGAGAAAAAATCCAGTTATGATTTTGGTGCACGAACAGTTATCGAACATAACCTCGAACAGCCGAATTTTTCTCAAATTGTTCGTGTTCGCCGATCGGCTCGAACACCGCCCAAAACAGCTCGAATTTGAGATTGGCGAACAGTTCGAGTAGAACAACGCTCATCTCTAGTAATGAGTAAAAAAAACAAAACTGTAGAATTTTGGTTGCTGCAACATTGCAATAAAACGAAATAACGGGCAATAAAACATCGTATCTACCCCAAAATGGCATCAATAAAAACGTCAGCTCAGCGCGCAAGAAATAAGCCCTCACCCGGCCCCAGATCCCAAAAAAGGAGATTCCATGGGTCTTGGAAAATGGCTCCATTATTTTTTTTTTTACAAACTTTGGAATTTTTTTTCAGCACTTAAATAAAAAAGAACCTATACATGTTTAGTGTCTACAAACTCGTAATGACACAGAGAATCATAATGGCAGGTCACTTTTAGCATTTACTGAATATGTTAAAAAAAACAATTGTCAAATTGCACTTTTTTTGCAATTTCACCACACTTGGAATTTTTTTCCCATTTTCCAGTACACAATATGGTAAAATCAATGGTGTCGTTCAAAAGTACAACTCGTCTGCGAGAAACAAGCCCTCACACGGCCATATTGACTGAAAAAAAAAGTTATGGCTCTGGGTAGAAGGGGAACAAAAAATGAAAATGCAAAAACAAAAAATCCCAGGATGGTAAAGGGGTTAAATGAGCAATGTATATATGTGATTTGTTTTTTGAAATCTATGTCTTAATCCACAGTTTTTAATACACCGTATTTTACAGACCATAAGGTTTTAGAGGAGGAAAATAGAAAAAAAATGTGAAGAAAAAAATGTCATGCCGCATTGTTATGGGGAAGGGTCTCCTGCTGGCACTGTTTATGGCCCCCACACGCCGATGTCAGCTGGCGGAATATTCACTGCTCCCCATGCCCGGGGGTGTGGAGAAAGTTTTAAGAAAATTATACAAACAACCTTTTCACCTATCTAGATTAGTGCCCTTATGGGAAAATCCTAGATTTATTCAGGGTAAACAGAACAAGCTTTGTAAGCAATGGAACCAGAAAGGGATTTATTAAATGATAATGAAGGAAGGCTGCTCACCTGGCAGGAATTCTCAGGGATGTATGATATGGGAGATCATCAATGTCTACAGTACCACCAAACAGTTACTTTCCACAGCTCTATGGTGAGAAATTTCGGGAAGGTGGAAAGGAGGGGTGATTTTGACATATTGATGTGGTCTAGCTCATGGGTAAATTCCCTATCCACAATATACCAAAGGATTAAGAGACAAATTCTGCACACTGCGGTACCTGATTTATTTATCCATTGGAGTATAGCGCTAAATGACACTTAGAGAGATGGTAAACTTTTGACGGGCTTGGATAAAGTAAAAATAGCAATGAACAATGGAGAGAAATGCAGAACAAACTGATTCATAATGCCATTTATGCTTTCAATTTTTCCTACAAAGATGCTTCATCACATTATTTATGAAAATGCCCAAAATGTAACCTAAAACCAATTTATTTAATAGCATCAGGCGATGCCCTTCCACCCAAATGGTGTGGGACGAGACCCTTCTCTATTTAGATAATGGTTGGAGAATTAAAGTCCCACAGTCTCCTCGGGCATGTTTATTTCATCATATTGTAACAGAACATCGGGAGGATGGGGACAGAGTTCTGTCTATACAGATAATACATGTAGTTCTTTTGGTGGTTAAAAAATGTATACTTAGATATTGGTTGAAGAAAGAGACACCTCAATTATCTGAAATAATCAAAACTCTGAAAACCTTATTAGTTTATGACAAACTTGAGTAAGAAAGACAAAAAGAAAAGTCGACGACAGCGTTTTTTCACAAACTGAGATCTTTTAATGAATATAGCAATACACAATCTGATATGTCACAGCTGATGAAAGTATTCTGACACACATCCTGGTATCATACGGAGGAACATAGGGGGACAACAGGATTACTTAAAGTCTAATGGATTCACTTATTTTTACATCTATTCATATAAGGATTTTGGAAAAGTATTTTTTTGCTGTTTTGCTTGCGGAGTTAAAAATTGAATCTGTTAAAATTGTGGAAAAAAAATGATTGGATGGATTTCACACTTATTTATAAAGATGCGGTCTGTGTTGGTAAATGTCATGGAGATTCTAGGATTATAACCCGATTTGTTTGTCTATTTTGTCTCATTAAATAAAGTTTGTTTAAAAAAAATAGATGAGAACACTAGATTCCATCATGACATCATAATTAACCATCACTACTTACAGAAGTGTTTACACCCATATAGTCACTTTGACATTCCGGTGTCATTGCTGTCAGTGAGAAGCTACATAGCTAATCATATACTGATTGCGCTTGGATTTACTTTGGATTTACTTGAAATGTCTGAAATTCCTTCAGACAGACTTCAGGTGTTAGCACTGCTCCAGGGGATTCTTACCACCTACGCCCCTGACATTGTGCTACCACTACCCGATGGCGTCCTCAGCTTCACTTACCGGCTGGTTATGAAGCTTGTGATAGACTGCCTGACCAAATACCATAAAGGTCGTATTAGCTCAGAATATCTTGAGCATTTACAGCAAAACATCTGGACACTCGTACAGCAGGTAAATAGCAGGCAATCTGCACACATCTTATAATAATAATAGAATATGATAAGGGATTACAAGTTTAAGTTTAACCTGTTCCAAATACTAAGATAAGAATAGCCGGGGCCAAAAATGGGGCATACAGGCTACATGACAAGGGAAATTGAGGTATCTAAAGGGTTAATTGAAATAGGGACAGGAAGGTTGTTACCGTGGGGTGAATGGGATTGGTTAACCTTGTAAGGACCAGGAAATTTGACATTTTTTGCTGTCATTTTTTCATCACTTTCTTTTAAGAGCCATAACTTTCTTATTTTTCTGTTGGCGTTTGTGAGAAGAGTTGTAGCTTTGAGTGGCTCCATTCTTTTTACCATAAAATATACAGTAGTTTTTTGGGGGTTTTGTTTTTACGGCGTTTGTTATGCATTAAAAATGACCTGGAAATATGATTTTCCACGTCATTTCGATTAAGGCGATACCGAATATGCAAAGAAAATTCAGAATATTGCGAAAACATTTTTTTGCTTTGAGTCGCTAAATTCTGAGACCCATAACAATTCTTATTTTTCTGTTGATGGGGCCCAGTGAAGACTTGTTTTTTTACGCTGTAAGATATGGAGGAGAGGAAGGAGGATTTAAAAGGCGGTGCTTGATAAATAGAGGGTTTGGGGAGATGTGATTTTTAATTGTCACAGGCCGATTTACACAAGTCGTAAGCAGTCATGTGTCTTACTTACATGCCTTAGGTGTGGAGGGTGGATGTGGAGATATAAAGGGAACCTGTCGCCTAAAATAATGCTATTAACCTGCACCTCAATTTGCAGGTTAATAGCGTTCTGACATCATGCAGCCGCCACACTGAAATAAACTGTATCTCCCCTGGCAGCCTCGCTCTTTCAGTCATATCGGTGGCGCCGGCAGGCTTTCAGTCACCGTTCTCTGCATAGTGAGCGGCGGCTGTAACCGCACCCGGCACTGACTGACAGCCGGTGCTAATATGGCCGCACAATGTCAGAATGCTACTAACCTGCATATCAACTCCATATCTGCAGGTTAATAGCATTACTTTACATGACAGGTTCCCTTTAGAGGTTTACAAATGACCGGATCCCTCGTTAGCTGTCATGTAGTATTTGTAGTGCCGATATCAGGAGTAACATGGCGACATAAATGGTGTCCTCCATTCTGCACTTTCTCTCATGATTTTCCTTTCTTGTTTATTTCCATCTCTATAGGCTGAAGAAAAATCCCATAGTGGAGAATTGGCCTTTATTAAACAACTGGCCCAGAATGTCCTGCTTGTACTGGAGTATCCGGCCTACTCCCTGGAGCGCCTGGTAAGGAGCCATCGTCTTCTATATCTCATGTCCTTGTTGTCTGATCTTCTCCAGATTACCGTCATATAGCAGAAACTCAGATTTATGGTGGTAGAGGCCTCCCTGTCCGCTCCAGGCAGACACAGGACATTTCATGCCCGCCTGTCTCTGCGGCTCCATCATATGTGAGGACAGTCTGTACTCAGCGGTGCGGAGTTAGTATTTCCGCTTCTGTCTCTCTCGATCATCACAATCTTCCTTCTTATAAATGTTGCAGTCCTGACCTTATACAACCCCTGGCAAAAATTATGGAATCACCGGGCTCGGAGGATGTTCATTCAGTTGTTTAATGTTGTTGAAAAAAAAGCAGATCACAGACATGGCACAAAACTAAAGTCATTTCAAATGGCAACTTTAGGGCTTTAAGATACACTAAAAGAAATCAAGATTAAAAATGTGGTACTCAGTAAGGGTAATTTTTTTCATACCAAGCAGAGGGAAAAAAATATGGAATCACTCAATTCTGAGGAAAAAATTATGGAATCATGAAAAACAAACACACAAAAGAACACTACAATACATCACTAGTATTTCGTTGCACCACCTCTGGCTTTAATAACAGCTTGAAGTCTCTGAGGCATGGACTTAATGAGTGACAAGCAGTACTCTTCATCAATCTGGCTGCAACTTTCTCTGATTGCTGTTGCCAGATCAGCTTTGCAGGTTGGAGCTTTGTCATGCACCATTTTCTTCAACTTCCACCAAAGATTTTCAATTGGATTCAGATCCGGACTATTTGCAGGCCATGACATTGACCTTATGTGTCTTCTTTCAAGGAATGTTTTCACAGTTTTTGCTCTATGGCAGGATGCATTATCATCTTGAAGAATGATGTCATCATCCCCAAACATCGTTTCAATTGATGGGATAAGAAGACTGTCCAAAATATCAATGTAAACTTGCGCATTTATTGAAGATGTAATGACAGCCTTCTCCCCAGTGCCTTTACCTGACATGCAGCCTCATATCATCAATGACTGTGAAAATTTGCATGTTCTCTTCATGCAGTCATCTTTATAAATCTCATTGGAACGGCACCAAACAAAAGTTCCAGCATCATCACCTTGCCCAATGCAGATTCGCGATTCATCACTGAATATGACTTTCATCCAGTCATCCACAGTCCACAATTGCTTTTCCTTAGCCCATTGTAACCTTGTTTTTTTGTGTTTATGTGTTAATGATGGCCTATGTTTAGCTTTTCTGTATGTAAATCCCATTTCCTTTAGGCGGTTTCTTACAGTTCGGCCACAGTCATTGACTCCAGTTTCCTCCAATTCATTCCTCATTTGTTTTGTTGTGCATTTCCTGTTTTGAAGACATATTGGATTAAGTTTCCGGTCTTGACGCTTTGATGTCTTCCTTGGGCAACATTGTGTGATGATTTACCTTCTTTTAAGAGTTTGATAATCCTCTAATTTGTTTCAATTGACATCTCTCGTGTTGGAGCCATGAGTCATGTCAGTCCACTTGGTGCAACAGCTCTCCAAGGTGTGATCACTCCTTTTTAGATGCAGATCATAGAATCATAGAATGGTAGAGTTGGAAGGGACCTCCTGGGTCATCTGGTCCAACCCCCTGCTCAAAGCAGGATTCACTAGATCATCTCAGACAGATGTCTGTCCAGCCTCTGTTTGAAGACGTCCATTGAAGGGGAACTCACCACCTCTCGTGGCAGCCTGTTCCACTCATTAATCACCCTAACTGTCAAAAAGTTTTTTCTAATATCTAATCTGTGTCTCCTCCCATTTAGTTTCATCCCATTGCTTCTAGTCTTTCCTTGTGCAAATGAGAATAAAGATGATCCTTCTACAATGTGACAGCCCTTGACATATTTGTAGACAGCTATTAAGTCTCCTCTCAGTCTTCTTTTTTGCAAGCTAAACATTCCCAAATCCTGCAACCGTTCCTCATAGGACATGGTTTGCAGACCAGTCACCATTCTGGTCGCTCTTCTCTGAACTTGCTCCAGTTTGTCTATGTCTTTTTTAAAATGTGGTGCCCAAAACTGTACACAGTATTCCAGATGAGGTCTGACCAAAGAGGAGTAAAGACCGATAATGACTTCACGTGATCTAGACTGTATGCTTCTGTTAATACATCCCAGAATTGTATTTGCCTTTTTTGCTGCTGCATCACACTGTTGACTCATGTTTAGTCTATGATCTATTAGTATACCTAAGTCTTTTTCACATGTACTGTTGCTTAGCTCTATTCCTCCCATTCTGTATATGCTTTTTTCATTTTTATTGCCCAGATGTAGTACTTTGCATTTTTCCCTGTTAAAAACCATTCTGTTGGTTGCTGCCCACTGCTCCAGTTTATTTAGGTCTTTTTGAATCCTCTCTCTCTCTTCTCTAGTATTAGCTATCCCTCCTAGCTTTGTGTCATCAGCAAATTTAATCAGTTTACCCTCAATTCCTTCATCTAAATCATTGATAAAGATGTTGAACAATACAGGTCCCAGGACGGAGCCCTGTGGTACCCCACTTGAGACATTCATCCAGCTGGATGTGAAGCCATTTACAACCACCCTTTGAGTCCGATCACTAAGCCAGTTATGAATCCACCTAACAGTTGCCTGGTCCATTGCATACTTGGTCATTTTTTCAATAAGGATGATGTGAGATACTTTGTCAAATGCTTTGCTGAAGTCAAGATATACTATATCTACAGCATTTCCCTGATCCACCCAGTCAGTGATTCTGTCATAGAAGGAAATTAAGTTAGTCTGACATGACTTGTTAGTTACAAACCCATGCTGACTCTGCTTAATCACTTCATTCTTATCCATGTACTTACATACATGTTGTTTAATAATTTGTTCAAAGATCTTTCCTGGTATAGAAGTCAGACTCACCGGCCTATAGTTCCCTGGGTCCACCTTCTTCCCCTTTTTGAAGATAGGAACAACATTTGCTCTTCTCCAGTCTTCTGGGACTTCTCCTGTTCTCCAAGAATTTTCAAAGATTATGGAGAGTGGTTCTAAAATTTCTTCTACAATCTCCTTCAGTACTCTGGGGTGTAATTCATCTGGACCTGGAGACTTGAACTCATTTATGTTAGCTAAATATTCCCTCACAATCTTTCTGTTTACTGATAACTTGGATTCCTCTATTCCTTTAAAAGGACAGTGAACATCAGTTGATGTTACATTTTCTTTCTGAGAGAAAACAGATGCAAAATAGGAATTAAAAAGTTCGGCCTTCTCAACATCCTCTCTTACCATTTCTCCATTTTCATCCTGTAAAAATCCTATAGCATCTTTGACTTTTCTTTTACTTTTGACATACCCCCAAAATCCTTTTTTATTGCTTTTGACATCTCTTGCAAGCCTTAATTCATTGTCAGCTTTAGCTAACCTGATACGTGCCCTACAGGATCTGCAGACTGCATTATAATCTTCTTTAGATATGCCTCCCTCTTTCCATTTAATAAACATTTCTTTCTTTCTTTTTAGCATGTGTTTAAATTCTGTGTTCATCCATCCTGGTTTCCTTAAATGCTTCCCATTCTTCCTACTTTTCGGGATTGTTAACGATTGTGCTTTGAGAATCTCATTTTTAAAAATTTCCCATCCTTCCTGGACATTTTTGTCCTTAAGGACATCCAGCCATTGGATCCCTCCTATTCTCTTTCTGAGTCTCTTAAAATCTGCCTTTCTAAAATCTAACCTTGAAGTTTGAGTCTTCACATGTCTTCCTCCTCTAGTTATCCAAAATTCTATAATAGCATGATCGCTGCCTCCTAGGGTCCCAGCCACCTTTACCTCCTCAACCATTTCCTCCCTGTTTATAAGAATTAGATCCAAAGTAGCAGATCCCCTTGTTTTCTCCCCTACCTTTTGGAAGATTAACTAGCAGATCTAATTTGATGCAGGTGTTAGATTGGAAATGAAAATTTACAGTGTGATTCCATAATTTTTTCTTCAGAATTTAGTGATTCCATAATTTTTTTCCCTCTGCTTGGTCTAAAATAAATTATCTTTACTGAGTACCTCATTTTTAATATTGATTTCTTTTAGTGTTTCTTAAAGCCCTAAAGTTGCCATTGGAAATTACTTTAGTTTTGTGCCATGTCTGTGATCTGCTTTTTTTTCAACAACATTAAACAACTGAATGAACATCCTCCGAGCCCGGTGATTCCATAATTTTTGCCAGGGGTTGTATATTAATGTGGATTTACTGGGGGAGCGGCTTTGTATAGTTCGTCCAATACTGAAATTATCCAGGAAATCCAATGATTAGTCCTTCCTGTCTATTGTATGTGGTAATGTAGTATTTGTGAAATGTTATATTAATTGTATATATTATATCCATCAGGAAACATCCGAAGGCGACTCCAAAGAGGGGCAAAACGGAAATATTGCTGACCCTGATATCAGTCAGCCGGGGCCGAACCCTGATCTGATGGAAGGTAAGCCGGTCATCTAATATTTTACATACAAATATCAAGTTATAGAGAACGACAGAGAACATGGAGATTTACTCTTCAACCAATGTATGAGGAAGCTGGTGGCTCATGAGCCCCCATGGACTATAATGGAGGGGGTCACAAATGTACAAAGAGGCTCATTGGTCCCCAATCATGTAATTGTTGAGGATTCGGTCAGATCCTGAGCAATGACACGTTCATAGTACAGTATATATATATATAGATATGCCATAAATATATACAGTGTCTGCAGAATATCCTTATATCTAGTATATTCCATGTACAGGGGTCTTATCATTTCCATTATTATATGGATGTGTTATATAAGTGGTGATATAGACTAATACATGTCGTCTCTTCATTATTTTATCATTATTATAGGAATAACTGTGCCGACAAATACTGATGGTGGAACATCTGAGCCACCAGAGATCATCCAGGAATCTGCCAGTGTAAGTATCATGGGACGTCTGTATATCATCAGATGACGGGTGGGAATTACACATCCCATATGACAATGGGATATCTCTGCTCTTATGTAGATCAGACCTATTATGTGTGACGTTGGTGTTATTATTCTGTCTCCTCCATGTGATGTCCCTTATCCTCCCCTGCAGTACAATGATTTATGTGTATGGGGAATATCCACTTATAATATAATAGTGTCAGTGGGGGGTCCGGCTTTTATCACGTCCTCTACTTCGGTTGCAGTGTAATCAGGGGGGATATAATATAGACGGGAGATCTGGAGCTTTTATACTCCTGCAGCTTCGTTGTCTTAATGTCATTTCTTATTCCTTTTAGGCCTTGATCGGATCAGTGAATCCTTGTAAGGACGACTTTAATCCTATCAAACTGATCAGCTGTGGAGGATTTGGGTGAGCTTTACTTGGTATAATATTTATTTCTCAGGGCTCCTTATAGTGATGCCTATGTCTCTATGTCCTGCCCGCGCAATGCTACCATAGAGAAATTATGGTTCCACATCACTGTCCACATCTAATTGTCTCTCTTCAGGTCAGTTAGGATGTGACGTGGAAGAGGACTTTCCATAGGTGATCATTTATGGAGTGTTATGTTATGGATTTCTAGTGATGGCCACACATCTAGTATTAACCATTAGTACAGGAGATCACTTGATCAGGTCTATGGATGGACTGTTAGTAAGAATTCATAATAAATCATGGCTTTTCTTCCTCCTCAGATCCGTCCACCTTGTTCGCCATACAGACACAAACAAGATATGTGCTATGAAGAAAATGGACAAGCAGAACCTGAGAAAGCCAAAGACCCTAAAATGGGCCTTTCAGGAGAGGGACATCTCTACATTCGCTGATTGTCCCTTTGTGGCCTCCATGTTCTGCTCCTTTCCTACTAAATTTCATCTGTGTATGGTCATGGAGTATGCACCAGGTAGGACACATCCATTGTATTTATATCCAGCCCACGTCTGCCTAATCCTAGCACCTTATATATAACCTGAACATGTCCACATGGACGGTTACATGTCCACACCGCATTTACTATAATGTTACTAAGATGCCTTGTGTGTCCTCACTGAGCATGGCGGCAATATCTGCTATGGAGGAAAGGAAGATTTCTCTGTATTCGAACAGTTTTTATAGATGAGAATTTTTCACAGAGAAATAAATGAGAGGCTTGTAGATGAGGCCTGGCTCTGTCTCTATGTACAGGGTTCCTCTGCAGTATACGCTCTACATTACACAGTGTATCTCTATATATACCATCCAGTCCCAATATCTCCGCTTGTTTCACATTCACACTCATCATGTGTAATTTACTCTGTAACAGACCCTCACCTGTCATATTTGCTTTTTCCTGTAGGAGGAGACTGTGGCAATCTTCTACAGCACAGGGGTCCTTTACCTATCACCTTGGCCCGTCTGTACATTGCAGAAACAGTCCTTGCTGTGGAATATCTGCACAGCTATGGTGTGGTGCACAGAGACCTGAAGCCTGTAAAGTAAGTGACCCTTGAGCTATAATAAAGGGGATGAAAGTTAGTTTGTTATACAGTCTATGGGTTATTACTTGGGGCTGACAACATCTTTTCTTTTACAGCCTCCTGATAACATCAACAGGACATATTAAAGTGACCGATTTTGGAGTTTCAAAACTTGGCCTCATGAGACCAACATCAAACATCTATAAGGCTCAAACTATGGACATCACCAAAGAGTTCTGTGATAAAGAGGTCGGCTTTACTTACAGGATCTTCTACTTTACATATCTCATCTCTTTCTCCTTCTCTGATCATTTCTCATCACATTTCCACTGATGTTATTTGTCGTATGTATTGATCATCATCTCATTCTTCTGTTGTTTTCCAGACTGCTGGCACGTCTAGTTACATGGCCCCAGAAGTTATCCTAAGGAAAGGCTATGGAAGACCTGTTGACTGGTGGTCAGTAGGCATCATCTTATATGAATTTCTCTTTGGATATACACCATTTTATAGGGCTTCCCAAAAGGAGAAATTACGCAGTATCCTCAGTGGTAAGTAAAATAATCTGACTGCTTGTCATGTCGCTGTTATTTGGTTTGATTTGTTCCTTGGTTCAGTTTCTAGCTTTTTTAAGGAAAATGCTTTTTTATGTAAATAAATGAAGAGGTTTTATTTCCTGTAATATTTTCTTTTTATATCACAGATGACATTGTTTGGAGATGTAATTCCTTTCCTCCACCAAATGCTCGGGGCATCATCACTCAGCTACTCAGAAAAAATCCAGAACAAAGACTTGGGACAGGTAATATGATTATAGTATTAATAATGACTTATTACACCTCTGGGCAAATGAAGGTGTCCATGAGGATGAGCACTGAAGGTCTCTACCAACGTGTCCATTCCCCATTCTTCATGCTCTAATGTTCAGTTCATTTCCTTCATGTTGACTCTTTTAAATCTCCAGTTCAGATTAACATAAACTGTATAGATACGGAGTAGTTTCTCTGACAATAACTGTATCGATTTTTTTCTTGTCTTCCTTTTCCAGGAGGGGCACACGAGATCAAAATTCATCCATTTCTGCGTGCCTTAAACTTTAACAACCTTCTAAGTCAGAAGCCTCTGTTCGTTCCTGATCTAAAATCAGATGAGGACACCCGCTATTTTAGCAGTAAGTAAAATGAGATGTTATCGGCAGAAAACTGCTGAGTGTCTTTTCTTTCATTATGTGTGACAATCAGTTCCCATCATAATGAGTAATAACATGGTGACTGTCTGACTGGCTCTTATACTAATAATTTCTCATAACACTTTTACTTTTCAGATCGCTCTGTGGGTTATAAATTTAGGAATTCAGATGATGGGGACACAAGTGAGGACAATGACTGTCCAGAAATCAAAAACTTTGAATCATCTTCTCAAAGGTTTTCCAAAGTAAGTATATCTAAATCATGTAGGTCAATAAAATGAATAAAACCTATGATTAGAAAAAAAGTTTCAAAATATATCTATTTATATTTTATATTTCTTTGTGTTTTTTTAGCTATATACCACCAGTACCAAGATGGTGACCATTGAAGAACCTATGTCACCTCCAGAGTGTACCCCTGAGAACAGCAAAAAACACCCAGACTTGTGAGTAGATTATTATTATTATGAGATTTAGCTCTGATATATGCTCGGACACGAGTAACACAAATCTAAATCCAGCATCCACCACCCCATGATAACTGATTGCTGTGGATCTGGCTTGTGATTACACAGCAATATCAGTTGATCATTGCAACGAGCCATTCATTCCCAGCTCTTTATAGGCCAATATTACTAGTTAGACTCCATTCTTGCTGGTAGAATGGGGTCCTAAGCAGAGTATCCCCTTTATGATGTCCCAAATGGCCTTACAGGCAGGTGTTCTTCCTTTTTGTATTGTTTTCACTTGTAATTTACTTGACTTTCTTCTACCAAAAAGGCAGAAAGAATCTCCCCCTTCCAAAACTGATGATGGTGACAATCAGTGTGTCACTGCTAAAAAGTGTGAGTGTGAGTCATCCTCGCCCTCATTGTCAGGTATGTACAGATTTATAGACCATCCCATTATAGGCTATGATAGAAAAGTGTAATGTGAATCTGCATATGAAGGCTCAGATAATGACTTACTTTATTCCCGCTGCCCCTGAGTATTCAATTTTTTGTTTTGGTAAAATCCACCATAAGGTTCCAGAGTTATTGGCAGTTTTAATTAGTGCTAATTTTTATGGTCTTTACAAGGGGGTGGTGCTAACAGGATTATCTGGGGGGGGGGGTGTCTTCAGCCTCTTCTTCAGTATTATAGTGTGGTAAAGACCATAAAAATGACCACTAAATAAAAAGGCCCCTGTCTGTGGAACTGTAAGGCGGTGTGCTCACAATGCATTTTTAATCGTTTCCGCAGCAGCAATTCCGCCGCAAAAACGCTTAAAAAATGCTTGGTAGAAGGCCTGCCATGTTCCCCAATGATAATCCGCATGTGCTGTGCACATGCTGCAGAAATTTCCGCTGCGGATTATCATTGCGGAAAAATCCGCAGCACTACCAATTATTTTGCAGAAGTCCTGCGTTTTCACCGCCATTGACTTGCATTGGAACGCATGGAATCCGCATCACTGCATCTGTACATGCGGAATCCATGTGTTTCAATGTGCGGATGGTACTCGGGTCTGGAGAAGAGGAGACTCTCCTCCAGACCCTCCCCCCCCTACCATAGAACCTGTAAAAAAAAAAGAATAAAATAAAAAATAAATATTATACTTACCTTCTGATGGCCTCCGGTTCCTTGTCTCGGCTTGCCGGCTGCTCGCGGTGGACTAAAGGACCTGCGCTGACGTCATTTAGTCATGTGACGGGTCATGCGACCAATGATGTCGGCAGGTCCTTAAATCTACCGCGAGCTGCCGGCAAGCCAAGACAAGGACTCCGTGGGCATCAGAAGGTAAGTATATTTATTTTTTATTTTTTACCATTCTTTCGGTCACACTATATAAATCCATGCCGGCTGCCGGTTGCATGGATTTATATAGTGTGACCAAGTTGTCAAGCACTTTCCAAGTGATGCTAAAATCGCTTGGAAAGTGCTTGACAACCCGCATGCGAAATCGCATGATCCGCATGTCCCTGGCAGGAAAAACACATGTACAATCCGCATGTACAATCCCCATGTACAATCCGCATGTACAATCCGCATGCCTTTTTTGTGCCAGGGAGATGCAGAAACGCTCAGGAAAAAATCCGGAGCATTTCTGCATCGTGGGCACATAGCCTAAGGGGGATTTTAATAAAAACTAAAAACAGAGTCCTCAGGGGAGCAGGGGGAATAAAGTAAGAGTGAATTCTGGACACTTAAGACCTGGTGATGAGTCTTCTTTAACCTTACGCTTAAGTGTTATCTGTCGGATTATATAAAAACACTTTGGCTTGCTGCAAGTAATGTCATGTTAATAAGGGAGACACCACATGGCCGCACACAGAAAAGCTACAAGTGCATATTAACCAATTTGAGTAACTCTAAAAACATATAAAATGAATCTTTGAGGAGTTTATAATCAACATCTTTTTCTGACTTCTTATTAGAACCTCCAGTTAAGGAGAGAAAGAAATCTGCACTAAATCTGAGAAAACAGCAAAGAACAGATAAAGTGGAAGAGGGGGAAAGTAGTAGGCGAGGTAAGTGTGAGGATAACCTCCATGTTGTATGATGTCAGTGAGATAAGTCATGTGGAGCAGATGTCATCTGTCAGTGGTGGAATTGTCACATGTATGATGGCTGACAATGATCAAGCACCTCTGTATGGAGAAGATTCCTCTACCGGCCTCCCACAGAGACACTACAGTAGTGTCCTCTAATATGGAGTCCCATTACTTACATCGGTTTTGCATCTTTTTTATAGGTTCTATCTTCCGCCGGATGATATCATCCTGCCGGCGTGGATTATCCAGGGCTGCTCGCACTATCAGACAAAGCTGCATTTTTGCCCACTGTCACCAGGGCACCAGAAACATCTCAAGGGCAGAAAACCCTCACATCTAGTGCCCTGAAGAAAGTACAGCACATCCACCATCAATGCTGTACCTGCATGGAAAGAGTTGTACCATCTACTGTACCTGTGGCCGTCTGACCAGCGAGAAATATCTGCAAAAGTCAAAGGCCTCCAAGAACATCTTTTCAACCTTCCATTTAATTCTTAATTTAAAAAAAATAAATTGATTAATGTCCTTTTGAATTGAATTGAATATTACTGACATTTATGGCATATCAATGCTACACATGTTATATCTGTCCAATGGTTTGGACACCAAACAGAAGATTAGACAAGACTGAAACATACAGTTTGCACAGCAAGTTGTTTTTACATTGCAGTGTTTGTTCAATTAAATTTTATTGAGTGCTTTTCATAAGGGAACCAGGCAGAAACCACCTGAAATAGACATTGTGTGCACAAAAAGTGGCAACCAAGCTAGGGGGAAACATGTCCTGATCCACTGATTTTACAAGAACTCAGATACTTTTACCTTAGTAGCGCTCTATTTCAGATTCAGGCACAAGAACAAGTTGGATTCTGTGCTGTGCATCCTGGAGGTCCCAGCAGCCACAATCCACCAGAAGCGTAGCTAAGACTTCAAGCACAGGGGAGGCGAAACATCCGAGTGGGTCACTAACCGATATTACCACTATTTGGTGACCATATAGTGGTAGATAACAGCACATATTAAGACTATAGATGAGTGAGCACTAAACTTCTCAGATGCTTGTTACTCGAACCGAACAATTCCTAATGTTCGTGTGCTCATTTCAAGTAACAAGTATAATGGAAGTCAATGAGAAATCTGAGCATTTTTCTGGAAGACCCTACAAGGAGGTCTGGGCGGCAGTGAAAATGTTCAAATGGATGGAAAAAGTGCTGAACGGAAGGAGAACAGCATGGGGAAGACCCCTGGAAGCATCTCTAACTCCCAGTTCGCTGCTGAGAACAATGGTGTGACACTTTTTCTCCACTTTAAGGACTGAGAATAAAACATTCCCAATCAATGAGAAACAAAAATGTTAAAGGGGTTGCCCAGTACTTTAGATTACCCCCACAATGTATCCCCCCTGGGCCCCTAAGGACTTTTGTAATTACCTTACGTTGCAGATAATGCCTGTGAGCGGCGCTATCACTGGCCGCTCACAGGCATCACGTGACCCCCGGCTGCAGCCGGCTCTGATATCCCCTGATGTCACGACAAGTGCTGGCAGCAGCCGGGGGTCTCTCTCTTCCACATTCCACGGTGAATGCCAGGCTGTATTCGGGGTTACCCCCCGCGTCACACCCGGCATCCATCTCACGCTCTCCCTCTCCCCATTCATTGGGAACGCACGGGGTGAATGCTGGGTGTGACGTGGGGGGTGATCGCGCCCACAATCCAGCTGTCACGCCTCACTTGTCGTGACGTCAGCGCGGGGTCACGTGATGCCTGTGAGCGGCGCTATCCTTGGCTGCAACGTAAGCTAATTACAAAAATTCTTAGGGGCCCCGTGGGGATACATTGGAGGGGTAATCTAAAGTACTGGACAACTTCTTTAAGAATCATTTTTTTCCTGTATAATGACTTATACCAAAATTTTATTTTTGATTAACAAATAGATAATTTCAGTGTAATTTATGAAGGAAAAAAAGAACTGCCAAAAATTAGGGATTCTGATACATCCTGTATTAGAATAAAGGAGGGTCTCATGCACATTCTGGTCAATTTGACATATAGTAGTACTTCTAGACTCATAAAGGCTATGCACTAAGTGCAAATCCTGCCAAAAAATGCAAGTAGGGTCATCCATACACCATGGAAGGCACCAACTGTAGTGCCTCATTCAAATATTGTGAACAAAGTATACACTGTGTGCAGAATTATTAGGCAAGTTGTATTTTAGAGGATTATTTTTATTATTGATCAACAACTATGTTCTCAATCAACCCAAAAGACTCTTAAATATCCAAGCTTAATATTTTTGGAAGTGGGAGTGGGGTGTTTTTAGATTTGGCTCTCTTAGGAGGATATCTGTTTGTGCAGGTAACTATTACTGTGCAGAATTATTAGGCAACTTACTAAAAACCAAATATAATCCCATGTCACTTGTTTATTTTCACCAGGTAAACCAATATCAGTGCACAAAATACAGAAATAAACATTTCTGACATGCTAAAACAAAAACCAAAAAAATTAGTGATCAATATAGCCGCCTTTCTTTATGATGACACTCAACAGGCTTCCATCCACAGATTGTGGCCAACACACTTTCTGCAACCCTGTTGGCTATTTGACATGTAACGCTTGATTGTTCGGTGATCACGCTTCAAAAGTTTGGAAATTTCAAGACTGCTGCATCCCTCTGCAAGACATCTCACAATTTTGGACTTTTCAGAGCCCGTCAAACCTCTCTTTTGACCCATTTTGCCAAAGGAAAGGAAGTTGCCTAATGATTAAGCACACCTTCTATAGGGTGTTGATGTCATTAGTCAACACCCCGCCTCATAACAGAGATGCACATCACCAGATTTACTTAATTGGTAGTTGGCTCTCAAGCCTATGCAGCTTGGAGTAGGACAACATGTATAAAAAGTATCATGTGATCAAAATACTCATTTGCCTAATAATTCTGCACACAGTGTAGTTGTGGTACACCTACAATAGTGTTCAAACTAATAGCAGTGGGTTAAATAACATGAGTTGAGCACAAAACCTTTATACTAGTTTTTATTTCCATGCATTGGGAACATTGCACACTGTTTTCTAATTCTAAACATGAAGAGAAATGTATATAATTTTTAACTATTTTACAGAAAATAGCAAAAAATGAACAATGGGCTGTTCTAAAAAAATAGCAGTGTCTGCATTTGTCTTTACAAACTCAAAATATGTACTCTTTTTTAGGATTTGGCATTCCTGTGAATCATTAACCTAATACTTAGTTGTATACTCAGTTTTTTAGAACTGCTTCACATGTATGTTGCATAGAGTCAACCAACTTCTGGCACCTGTCAACTGTTATTCCAGCCCAGGATGCTTTGACTACATCCCACAATTTTTTTGCATCTGTTGGCTTTGCCTCAGAAACAGTATTTTTGATGTCACCCCACAAGTGTTCTATCGGATTAAGATCCGGTCATTGGGCTGATCACTCCATAACCTCAATTATGTTGGACTGCAACCAATAATTTGATCGTTTACTGGTGTGTTTAGGGTAGTTGTCTTGTTGAAACACCCATTTCAAGGGCATATCCTCTTCAGCGTAAGGCAACATGACCTCTTCAAGTATTTTAATATATGCAAACTGGTCCATAATCTCTGGTATGCGGTAAATAGGTCCGGCACCATAGTAAGGGAAACGTGCCCATATCATGATGCTTGCTCCACCATGCTTCACTGTCTTCAGAGTGTACTGTGGCTTGAATGCAGAGTTTAGGGGTCATCTGACAAACTGTCTGTGGCCCTTGGACCCAAAAAGAACAATTTTACTTTCATCAGTCCACAAAATGTTTCTCCACTTTTCTTTAGGCCAGTTGATGTGTTCTTTGACAAATTGTATCCGCTTCAGTACATGTCTTTTTTTAACAGTGGGACTTTGCAGGGACTTCTTGCTAAGAGATTAGCTTCACACAGGCATCTTCTGTCACAGTACTCACAGGTAACTTGAGACTGTCTTTGATCATCCTGGAGCTGATCATTGGCTGAACCTTTTCCATTCTGGGTAATCTTCGATCCATTCGAATGGTATTCCTCTGTTTTTTTCCACGTCTCTCTGGTTTCACTTTCCATTTTAAAGCATTGGAGATCATTATAGCTGAACAGCCTATCATAGTCTGCACTTCTATATAAGTTTTACCCTCTCCAAACAACTTTTTAATCAAAGTACGCTGTTCTTCTGAACAATGTCTCGAATGACCCATATGTCTCAGGCTTTCAAGGAGAAATGCATGTACAACATGTGCTGGCTTCATCCTTAAATAAGGGCCACCTGATTCACACCTGTGTCTTCACAGAATGATTGACCTCACTATTGAACTCCACACTGCTATTATTTTGAACACATCCCCTAACAATTAATTATTCGAATACACAGACTCATAAACATGCAGATCATGAATGCGGAGTTTGTTGGTTTTCTTAGAATCTACTGCACCAACTGGTAAATTGTTTGTCATGTGGTGGTAATATAATATATACCAAAAACAGTGATTAATCTCGTTAGTCATATTGGACTGCTATTATTTGGAATACTACTGTACATACTATGCACCTCCACTATGGCATCCATGCAGCAAAAAGGAGTCAAACAATTCTCCTGTGACTTTTCACACACAACACTAACAAGAATGGCAAATGCCTGAAGTGAATCGACCAACGTTTGTGGTATCAGATGCCTCTTACGCTTTTTCTCTTCCTCTTTTGCGTTGTCATGAGGGAGAAGAGAAAATATCCTGGCATAATGATCCCGCGAATACAGCACATAGCCTATCTAAACATTGTACACTTTTCCATCCTAATCACAACAATCCAATATCCATAACACCCACATATATACCAGAACTTACACAAAACAGATTTAATTCACGCAAAAGAAAAGAAATCTTTTGGATATATAAATTACAAACCATTTGTTCTCTTGGTGTAAATGAAATGACGAAGAAGACCCTATGTTGATAGAAGATGTACAACAATTAACCTCAAAGGACTCTTCAGGATTGACATAATTGTTTCTTTTATTGGAAAAAAAAACTCTCTCCTGAACTGCCCTATTGTGGCCTGTTACGTCATCTACTGGTGGAATACTGAACTGCACCTCATTCATGTGTTTTACTAGAAATTAACAAGGTAATATTAGTAACAGTAACCCCTTTGCGACTTCTCTTTATGACCTCCCCCTCTTTGATGTGGGCTCCGGCGCTGAGCCCGCATCGTTTCAGGCACATGACAGCTGATTTGATCAGATGTGCCCCTAACAACCGCAAGTGGAATTGCCCCTGCCACGTGATCGCGAGGTGCTGATTGGTTGACATGACAACCCGGGGTCTGCAGGAGACCCCTATGGTTGTCATTGTCGACCTGCTATGACCATCGCCCTGCGGTCGGTGTTCATAGCAGATGAGCATTTCTGCTACACATAGCAGGGCTGAAGACTTGCTATTAGTGATGATTGAGCATGCTCATTGCTCAAGATTTACGAGCATGCTCGGACGAGCACCTATTATTATTATTATTTATTATTATAGCGCCATTTATTCCATGGCGCTTTACATGTGAAAAGGGGTATACATAGCAAAAACAAGTACAATAATCTTGAACACAATGTGACAGCGACTGGTACAGGAGGAGCGAGGACCCTGCCCGCGAGGGCTCACAATCTACAAGGGATGGGTGAGGATACATTAGGTGAGGGTGGAGCTGGTCATGCGGCGGTGGTTACTGCAGGTTGTAGGCTTGTGGGAAGAGGTGGGTCTTCAGGCTCCTTTTGAAGGTTTCCACGGTCGACGAGAGTCTGATGTGTTGGGGTAGAGAGTTCCAGAGTAGGGGGGAAGCACGGGAGAAATCTTGTATGCGATTGTGGGAGGAGGAGATAAGAGGGGAGTAGAGAAGGAGATCTTGTGAGGATCGGAGGTTGCGTGCGGGTATGTAACGGGAGACTAGGTCAGAGATATATGGAGGAGACAGGTTGTGAATGGCTTTGTATGCCATAGTTAGGGTTTTGAACTGGAGTCTCTGGGCACTGGGGAGCCAGTGAAGAGATTGACAGAGAGGAGAGGCCGGGGAATAGCGGGGGGACAGGTGGATTAGTCAGGCAGCAGAGTTTAGGATAGATTGGAGGGGTGCAAGAGTGGTAGAAGGGAGGTCACAGAGCAGGAGGTTGCAGTAGTCGAGGCGGGAGATGATGAGGGCGTGCACTAGTGTTTTTGCAGATTCATGGTTGAGGAATGTGAAGATCCGGTAGCTATTCTTGAGTTGGAGTCAGCAGGAAGTGGAAAGGGCTTGGATATGTGGTTTGAAGAAGAGGTCAGAGTCCAGGGTTACTCCAAGGCAGCGAGCTTGAGGGACTGGGGAGAGTGGACAGCCATTGACATTGATAGATAGGTCAGTTGGGGGGGTGAATGGGATGGCGGAAAGATGATGAATTCTGTTTTGTCCATGTTAAGTTTTAGAAATCTAGCAGAGAAGAAGGATGAAATAGCAGACAGACATTGTGGGATTTTGGTTAGTAGGGAGGAGATATCGGGTCCAGAGAGGTAGATCTGTGTGTTATCAGCATAGAGGTGATAATGAAAGCCATGGGACTCTATGAACTGTCCCAGGCCTAAGGTGTAGATGGAGAAGAGCAGAGGTCCTAGGACTGAACCTTGGGGGACACCGACAGATAGGGGGCGAGATGAGGAGGTAGTGCATGAGTGGGAGACACTGAATGTCCTGCCTGTTAGGTATGAGCAGTTCCAGGATAGGGTCAAGTCTGTGATGCTGAGAGATGAGAGAGTTTGTAGTAAGAGGGAATGGTCCACTGTGTTGAAGGCAGATGACAGGTCTAGGAGGAGGGGGACGGAGTAGTGTCGGTTAGATTTGGCAGTTAGTAGGTCGTTGGTGACTTTAGTCAGTGCCGTTTCAGTAGAATGGTGCAATCGGAAACCAGATTGTAAGCGGTTGAAGAGGGAGCAGGAGGAGAGGTGGGAGGACAGTTCAGAATGGACATGTTGTTCCAGTAGTTTTGAGGCATAGGGGAGATGTGATATGGGGCGATAGCTAGACAGAGAGGATGGGTCAAGGGAGGGCTTTTTGAGGATGGGTGTGATAGAGGCATGTTTGAAGCATGAGGGGAAGACACCAGTTGTTAGTGACAGGTTAAAGAGGTGGGCTAGGGTTGGGATGAAGATAGTGGTAAGCTTTGGGATGAGGTGGGACGGGATTGGGTCAAGCTTACAGGTGGTGAGGTGTGATTTTGAGAGTAAAGAGGAAAGTTGATCTTCCGTAATGGTGGAGAAGGTGGTTTTGAAGGAGGAGGGTTGAGTAGGTGTGGGGAGGGGCTGTGGGGGCTTTAGGCAAAAGCTTTGTCTGATGATGTCAACCTTCTGCTTGAAGAATGAGGCAAAGTCTTCGGCTGAAATAAGAGGAGAGGGAGGAGGCACTGGGGGACGGAGGAGAGAATTGAAGGTGTTGAATAGTTGTTTGGGGTTGTGAGACAGGGAGGATATGAGGGATGCGAAGTATGTTTCTTTTGTGAAGTATTATCTTCAGCATGCTCGGGCTTTACGTTTTTGACTTGCCCCCCTGGGCCGTGGGGTACCCAGAACCGCGCCTTCTGGTGTACGCTGCTGATGGGGGTAGTAGTGGCAACCCGATCCCGTGGCTCAGGGTGGTCAGACCAAAAGGTGGCAGTCTATTTATCAGTGTTTTGAATGTCCAACTACGCCACCCATTGATTGCGTTCAGAGATAACCGCCGCTGCAAGGCAGACCACTGCGGCTGGTGTTGGTGTGCAGCACAGGGATAGGATAACTCCCCACGGGAAGAGTGTAGCCTCAGGGCAGTGTAGGTGGATGCTGGGGGTGATGGTGCAGGCGCAGCAAAGATCACACTGAGTCCAATGGTGCAGTCCAGGGTTTTTACTCACAGTTGTTATCCAAGTCACTTCTGTCAGCAATGACTGCCCAAGTTGTGCTGCGTTCACCAGGTGAGAAGCTCGGTCAACCCCCAGGCAATTCAGGAGTATGGCACAGGACCCCCTTCTGTCCTTTCTCTGGCCTCTCGTGCCCCACTAGTGACCAAACTTCTGTCCAGCTACCGCGGACCGTGTCGGGTAAGCATTGGCCTCCGCTTCCCGCTATCCTATATGGCGCCTTCCTAGCAGGTTTGGCGGGGGGTCGCACCAATAAATGATCACGATCTCCGGTTCTTGGCTGAGGGATGATTTACCAACTTGGGAATCCGGTACCCTTCCACAGCCTGACCCTTCACCCGATATAACACGGGTTTGCAACGGTTGCTGTCCGTTCTGCTCTCTTAGGGTCCCTTCTGCCTTCTTGTTTCTGGAGCCTTTCTACTCCTCTGTCTCTTCTCCTTCCTTCCTTCTCCTTCTTCTCTTCTCCTCTCTGGCCCCGGCCTTCTCTCTAGGCCTGCCTCGTGGAGCTGAGCTCAGGCTGAGCTGCGGCTCCCTGTCAGCTCTGACTGAACTACTGTTATGATCTGCTACAGAAACTAAGGAAAGGCAGGAGATCTGTCCCTACAATAGAACTAAACTAGATCCCTACGATGTAACGGGGAACCTGATCCTGCGATCAGACCCGCTAAAGTCCTCGGCTAGTCTGAACGCAGACCTATAGATGTGGGGGAGGGATCCCTACAAGATCTAGGGACTGGGATAAGTTGGACACCTCCTAGCAGAAATAGTAGCAGTCAAAGACAAACACACAACAAAAAGCATAGAGGTCAGAAGACCTAGCAAAACTAACAGAGAACGGCAATAGAGCAACAAGCTAGCTCAACAGTAGTAAATACAAATGAAGTCCAGCAAAGCCAGGAGGGCGGAGCCGGATAAAAAAGGCAAAAATGGTCATGTGACCAGCAAACTAAAAAAAACCTAACAGGAGAGTTGTAACAGTACCCCCTCTTCTAAGAGGATCCTCCGGATCCCCTAGGCCCAGGCTTACCAGGAAACCTCCTGTGAAATGCTCGGACCAGTCTGGGGGCAGAAACATCATCCGCCCTCACCCATGAGTTATCCTCAGGTCTGAAACCCTTCCAAGCGACGAGATACTGCAAACTCCCTCTATACCGTCTAGAATTTAGGATGCGGGAAATCTCATATTCCCCGTCCTCCACCACCGGAGGAACAGTGGCAGAGGCGTCACCATCCGACACATCAGCTTTTTTCAACAGAGAAACATGAAACACCGGATTAATCCTCCAGGACGTAGGAACCTCCAGCCTAACAGCAGATTGGTTAACTATCTGAAGTACCTGAAAGGGCCCTACGAACTTGGGACCCAATTTTTTAGAAGGAATCCTCAATCGCAGATTCTTAGAGGACAACCAAACCATGTCACCAACAGCAAACAAAACCTCTTGCCATTTCCTATCAAAGTACCTCTTAGATTTTTTGTTAGCCTCCTGAAGATTACCACGCACATCCGTCCAAACTCTCTCCAAATCACCGGAAAAACTCTCCTCCTCAGGCACAGCCGAAACTAATTTGGAAAATGACCCAAAAGACGGATGTCTCCCAGAACAACAAAAAAAAGGCGAACACCCAGCAGAAGAGGATGTATGGTTGTTAAGAGCAAATTCAGCAAGTGGCAGAAACTCAGACCACCCCTCTTGATTGTCTGCCACAAAACAACGCAAGAACTGCTCAACATCCTGGTTCTTCCTTTCTGTCTGGCCATTAGACTCAGGATGATATCCGGATGAAAACGACAAATGAACTCCCAACCTGTCACAAAAGGCACGCCAAAAACCAGCCACGAACTGAGGTCCCCTATCAGAAACAGTCAGTAGGAACACCATGTAGTCTGACAATCTCCTTGACAAAGGCCTTAGCGAGTGTCTTAGCGCAAGACAGTTTGATGAAGGGAACCAAGTGACACATCTTGCTAAAACGGTCCACGACCACCCAGATGACCGTGAAACCTTCAGAGGGAGGAAGGTCAGTAATAAAGTCCATAGCCAGATGTGTCCAAGGTGCACTAGGAACCTCCAGAGGGCAAAGCAACCCCGCAGCAGGAGCATGCGAAGACTTGGATCTTGCACACACAGTACATTGGCGCACCCACTTAATGACTTCCTTCTGCCATCCAGGCCACCAAAAACTGCGACCCACAAGTCTCTTGGTCTCAGAAATTCCTGGATGACCTGCCAGCCGAGACTCATGACACTCAACAAACAAATCTCTCCTAAAGGTCCTAGGCACAAACAACCTCCCATGGGGAGTGTTAGATGGGGCATTCTCCTGTGCTTTAAGAATCTCATCCTCCAAAACGGAGTCCAAAGCAGCAATCACAACACCTTCTTGTAAAATGGTCTCCTCCTCCTCCTCAACACCGACCATGGGAGAAAAGCTGCGAGACAAAGCATCCGCTTTAACATTCTTGGTACCCGGGATGTAAGTAACGGAAAAATTAAACCGCGAGAAAAAAAGTGCCCACCTAGCCTGACGGGCATTCAAGCGCTTGGCAGCATCAAGATAGATCAGATTTTTATGATCAGTGAAAACCTGAACGGGAAATTCAGCACCTTCCAAGAGGTGACGCCAGTGTTCAAATGTGAGTTTAATCGCCAGCAATTCCCGATTACCAATATCGTAATTAAGTTCAGTCTCGGAAAATTTTTTTGAAAAAAAGGCACAGGGATGTACTCCATCTTTGTTTTCCTGAGACAACACCGCACCAACCCCCACCGAAGAAGCATCAACCTCAACCAAAAACGGCTTAGTCACATCAGGCTGCATAAGGATGGGAGCAGAGGTGACCTCTCCTTTAAAAACACAAAAGCTTCAATGGCCTCAGAAGTCCACTGAACCGCATTAGCACCTTTCCTGGTGAGATCGGTCAGCGATTTGACAATAATAGAAAAATTTTTTATGAATTTTCTGTAATAATTGGCGAAACCCAAAAACCTCTGTATCGATTTCAAACCAATAGGCCTAGGCCATTCCTGTACAGCCTGAACTTTAACCGGGTCCATCTCAAAACCTTCACTGGAGACAATGTAGCCCAAAAAACTAATTCTCTGTACAGCGAACTCACATTTCTCCAGCTTAGCAAAAAGCGAATTGTCCATTAATAACTGTAATACCTCACGTACGCTCCGCCAATGAGACTCCAGATCCGGCGAATAAATCAAAATGTCATCCAAATACACAACCACATCTTTGCCGATTAAAGGTCTAAGGATATCATTAATAAGATTCTGAAAAAATGCAGGAGCATTGGTGAGACCAAAAGACATAACCAGATTCTCAAAATGACCCACAGGAGTGTTAAAAGCAGTCTTCCATTCATCACCCTCCTTCATGCGCAACAAATTGTATGCCCCCCGGAGATCAATTTTAGAGAACCACTTGGCCCCCACTAACTGGTTAAATAAATCAGGAATCAATGGCAGTGGGTAAGGATTGCGTACAGTAATTTTATTAATCTCACGAAAGTCCAGACAAGGACGTAAACCGCCATCTTTTTTTTTTACAAAAAAAAAACCAACAGCCACAGGAGACTTGGAAGGCCTAATGTGACCAGCGGCCAAGCTTGTCTGTATGCATTCCTCCAAAGCCTTTCTCTCAGGAATAGTAAGATTAAATAAACGACTCTTAGGAAGAGTCGCTCCAGGGACAAATTCAATGGTAGAATCATAGTTTCTATGGGGAGGCAAAACCTGCGACTCCTCCTCAGAAAAAACTCTCCAAAAATCCTGAATAGGTACAGGCAATTCCCCTTTATCCACAGCAGCAATGCGCCCGTTACAACACTTGTCATAACACTTAGGGCTCCAGGACTTAATTTCATTGGTAGACCAATCCAGTACAGGATTGTGCAATTTTAACCAGGGTAACCCCAATATTACTGGAGAAGGCAAATTATCCAATACCACCAAATCCAAATTCTCTTGATGAATACCATTAATAGTGAGGGGAAATTCACAGACCTTGTGAGTAACACTCTTCAAGGGAGAGCCATCGACAGAAACCACAGCAATAGGTGATGACAAAGTTTTAGGTTCTAATCTAAGTTTTTCCAAGAATCCCCCATCAATCACATTCAGAGTAGATCCACAATCCACAAATACCCGAAATTCAATTAATTCATCCTGAGCAGCAGTAGTGGCAGATAGGAATACCCCCTTAGAATTTAAACAGGCAATACGGGCATGACTGACCATTTTTTTTTCTTTCTTCATACAAAGCACACAGCCCTTAATAAGATGACCAGAATTTCCGCAATAGAAACACAAGCCTTCAGAAAGTCGGCGGTCCTTTTCCTGAGAGCGGAGCACCATTGCCCCAATTTCCATCGGCTCTCCATTGTCAGCACAGAACCTCTCAGGACTCGAAGCTGACATAGCAGAGGATTGGCTCTCATTAACCCTTGCACGCAGTCTCCTGTCCACCCGTATAGCTAATTGCATTGCCTCCTGCAAGTTTCCAGGTGTGGGATAAGCAATCAGTAAATGCTTAACCCTTTCACCTAGCCCTGCAAGAAACAAGCTTTTCAAAGCTGAATCGTTCCACCCCACCTGGGCAGACCACCGATGGAAGTGAGAACAATATTTTTCCACATTACCTGATCCCTGCCTCAAACGTCTTAATTCAGACTCAGCAGATGAGACACGATCAGGATCATCGTACAACAAACCCAAAGCAGAAAAAAAACTATCCACTGAACTAAAGCACGGATCACTAGGTTGGAGAGAGAAGGCCCATCCCTGAGGATCTTTGCGCAAAAGTGACATTATGAACCCTATGCGCTGTGATTCATCACCAGAGGATCCGGGTCTCAAACGAAAATATAATAGACAAGCATTTTTAAAAGAAAAAAAATCTTGTTGTTCGCCAAAAAATAGATCAGGCAGACGTACCTTTGGTTCCACAAAATGCGCTCCAGGGCAGCTACTCACGTGTTGCTGGAGCTTGGTCACCTCAAGAGAGAGTCCCTGCAAGCGTTGAGCCAAATCTTGCACCGAGATCATGTTGGAAAACTGGAGGTCTTTCCCCAGAGAAAATTCTTTCCCTTTTTTTTTTTTTTTTTATGGCTGGACTTACTGTTATGATCTGCTACAGAAACTAAGGAAAGGTAGGAGATCTGTCCCTACAATAGAACTAAACTAGATCCCTACGATGTAACGGGGAACCTGATCCTGCGATCAGACCCGCTAAAGTCCTCGGCTAGTCTGAACGCAGACCTATAGATGTGGGGGAGGGATCCCTACAAGATCTAGGGACTGGGATAAGTTGGACACCTCCTAGCAGAAATAGTAGCAGTCAAAGACAAACACACAACAAAAAGTAAAGAGGTCTGAAGACCTAGCAAAACTAACAGAGAACGGCAATAGAGCACCAAGCTAGCTCAACAGTAGTAAATACAAATGAAGTCCAGCAAAGCCAGGAGGGCAGAGCCGGATAAAAAAGGAAAAAATGGTCATGTGACCAGCAAACTAAAAAAAACCTAACAGGAGAGTTGTAACAACTACTCTCTACTTCTTTTCTCTCTACTCTCAACAAGATGGCTCCCACCTTTTATCTGCTTCTCTGTGTCTGAGCTCAGGTGACCTGCACCCAATGAGCTCCTTCCTGTGCTCCAGAAACTGTCCCCTTTTGCTCCCACACCACTGGGTTCTCTCCTCCCTCCCCACTCCAGCCAGGGACATAGTCAGTTGTGCCTGCAATATGGGAGCACCGGCGAGCTGTCCCCCGGAAATGGGGAGTGTATGTGTGTGCAGCTAACTGAGCCCTGGTCCACACTCCATCCTTACCTGGAAGTGGAATATCACACCTCTGGTTGAGGTGCAATACCCCTGAAGCAACTGAACCCTCAGGGCGCTACATTTCCGTAGCTCCGTGAACATGATTTGCGACTGTTTGACAGCTTTAATACATATGTGGAATGCTGGAAAAACAGGCATTCCTCACATGTATTAAAGCTGTCAAACAGTCGCAAATCACGTTCCCAGAGTGACGAAAACTTAAAGCCCGAGCACACAGAAGATAATAGGTGCTCGCCTGAGCATGCTCGTAAATCTCGAGCAATGAGCATGCTCGATCATCACTACTTGCTATGTGTAGCACAAGTGATCAGACGATGGCAGCTTCAACTCTCCCAAGGAGACTATTAAAGCAGGTAAAAAGTAAAAAAAATGTTTTAAAAAATATTTAAAAAATGTAACAGTTCAAATCACCCTCCTTTTGCCCCATTCAAAATAAAACAATTAAAAATAAAAAATACACATATTTGGTATCGGCGAGTTCAGAATCACCCGATCTGTCAAAATATAAAGAGAATTAATCAGATCGGTAATGAGTAAAAAAAACAAAACTGTAGAATTTTGGTTGCTGCAACATTGCAATAAAACGAAATAACGGGCAATAAAACATCGTATCTACCCCAAAATGGCATCAATAAAAACGTCAGCTCAGCGCGCAAGAAATAAGCCCTCACCCGGCCCCAAATCCCAAAAAAGGAGATTCCATGGGTCTTGGAAAATGGCTCCATTATTTTTTTTTTTACAAACTTTGGAATTTTTTTTCACCACTTAAATAAAAAAGAACCTATACATGTTTGGTGTCTACAAACTCGTAATGACACGGAGAATCATAATGGCAGGTCACTTTTAGCATTTACTGAATATGTTAAAAAAAACAATTGTCAAATTGCACTTTTTTTGCAATTTCACCACACTTGGAATTTTTTTCCCGTTTTCCAGTACACAATATGGTAAAATCAATGGTGTCGTTCAAAAGTACAACTCGTCCGCGAGAAACAAGCCCTCACACGGCCATATTGACTGAAAAAAAAAGTTATGGCTCTGGGTAGAAGGGGATCAAAAAATGAAAATGCAAAAACAAAAAATCCCAGGATGGTAAAGGGGTTAAATGAGCAATGTATATATGTGATTTGTTTTTTGAAATCTATGTCTTAATCCACAGTTTTTAATACACCATATTTTACAGACCATAAGGCTTTAGAGGAGGAAAATAGAAAAAAAATGTGAAGAAAAAAATGTCATGCCGCATTGTTATGGGGAAGGGTCTCCTGCTGGCACTGTTTATGGCCCCCACACGCCGATGTCAGCTGCCGGAATATTCACTGCTCCCCATGCCCGGGGGTGTGGAGAAAGTTTTAAGAAAATTATACAAACAACCTTTTCACCTATCTAGATTAGTGCCCTTATGGGAAAATCCTAGATTTATTCAGGGTAAACAGAACAAGCTTTGTAAGCAATGGAACCAGAAAGGGATTTATTAAATGATAATGAAGGAAGGCTGCTCACCTGGCAGGAATTCTAAGGGATGTATGATATGGGAGATCATCAATGTCTACAGTACCACCAAACAGTTACTTTCTACAGCTCTATGGTGAGAGATTTCGGGAAGGTGGAAAGGAGGGGTGATTTTGGCATATTGATGTGGTCTAGCTCATGGGTAAATTCCCTATCCACAATATACCAAAGGATTAAGAGACAAATTCTGCACACTGCGGTACCTGATTTATTTATTCATTGGAGTATAGCGCTAAATGACACTTAGAGAGATGGTAAACTTTTGACGGGCTTGGATAAAGTAAAAATAACAATGAACAATGGAGAGAAATGCAGAACAAACTGATTCATAATGCCATTTATGCTTTCAATTTTTCCTACAAAGATGCTTCATCACATTATTTATGAAAATGCCCAAAATGTAACCTAAAACCAATTTATTTGATAGCATCAGGCGATGCCCTTCCACCCAAATGGTGTGGGAAGAGACCCTTCTCTATTTAGATAATGTTTGGAGAATTAAAGTCCCACAGTCTCCTCGGGCATGTTTATTTCATCATATTGTAACAGAACATCGGGAGGATGGGGACAGAGTTCTGTCTATACAGATAATACATGTAGTTCTATTGGTGGTTAAAAAATGTATACTTAGATATTGGTTGAAGAACGAGACAACTCAATTATCTGAAATAATCAAAACTCTGAAAACCTTATTAGTTTATGACAAACTTGAGTAAGAAAGACAAAAAGAAAAGTCGACGACAGCGTTTTTTCACAAACTGAGATCTTTTAATGAATATAGCAATACACAATCTGATATGTCACAGCTGATGAAAGTATTCTGACACACATCCTGGTATCATACGGAGGAACATAGGGGGACAACAGGATTACTTAAAGTCTAATGGATTCACTTATTTTTACATCTATTCATATAAGGATTTTGGAAAAGTGTTTTTTTGTTGTTTTGCATGCAGAGTTAAAAATTGAATCTGTTAAAATTGTGAAAAAAAAATGATTGGATGGATTTCACACTTATTTATAAAGATGCGGTCTGTGTTGGTAAATGTCATGGAGATTCTAGGATTATAACATGATTTGTTTGTCTATTTTGTCTCATTAAATAAAGTTTGTTTAAAAAAAAAAAGATGAGAACACTAGATTCCATCATGACATCATAATTAACCATCACTACTTACAGAAGTGTTTACACCCATGTAGTCACTTTGACATTCCGGTGTCATTGCTGTCAGTGAGAAGCTACATAGCTAATCTTATACTGATTGCGCTTGGATTTACTTTGGATTTACTTGAAATGTCTGAAATTCCTTCAGACAGACTTCAGGTGTTAGCACTGCTCCAGGGGATTCTTACCACCTACGCCCCTGACATTGTGCTACCACTACCCGATGGCGTCCTCAGCTTCACTTACCGGCTGGTTATGAAGCTTGTGATAGACTGCCTGACCAAATACCACAAAGGTCGTATTAGCTCAGAATATCTTGAGCATTTACAGCAAAACATCTGGACACTCGTACAGCAGGTAAATAGCAGGCAATCTGCACAAATCTTATAATAATAATAAAGAAGAGTTGTAGCTTTGAGTGGCTCCATTCTTTTTACCATAAAATATACAGTAGTTTTTTGGGGGTTTTGTTTTTACGGTGTTTGTTATGCAGTGAAAATGACCTGGAAAAATGATTTTCCAAGTCAGTCCGATTAAGGCGATACCGAATATGCAAAGAAAATTCAGAATATTGCGAAAACATTTTTTTGCTTTGTGTCGCTAAATTCTGAGACCAGTAACATTTCTTATTTTTCTGTTTATGGGGCCCAGTGAAGACTTGTTTTTTTAACGCTGTATGATATGGAGGAGAGGAAGGAGGATTTAAAAGGCGGTGCTTGATAAGTAGAGGGTTTGGGGAGATGTGATTTTTAATTGTCACAGGCCGATTTACATAAACAGTCATGTGTCTTACTTACACGCCCTAGGTGTGGAGGGTGGACGTGGAGATATAAAGGGAACCTGTCGCCTAAAATAATGCTATTAACCTGCAGGTTAATAGCGTTCTGACACCATGCAGCCGCCACACTGAAATAAACTGTATCCCCCCTGGCAGCCTCGCTCTTTCAGTCATATCGGTGGCGCCGGCAGGCTTTCAGTCACCGTTCTCTGCATAGTGAGCGGCGGCTGTAACCGCACCCGGCACTGACAGACAGCCGGTGCTAATATGGCCGCACAGTGTCAGAATGCTACTAACCTGCATATCAACTCCATATCTGCAGGTTAATAGCATTACTTTACATGACAGGTTCCCTTTAGAGGTTTACAAATGACCGGATCCCTCGTCAGCTGTCATGTAGTATTTGTAGTGCCGATATCAGGAGTAACATGGCGACATAAATGGCTTCCTCCATTCTGCACTTTCTCTCATGATTTTCCTTTCTTGTTTATTTCCATCTCTATAGGCTGAAGAAAAATCCCATAGTGGAGAATTGGCCTTTATTAAACAACTGGCCCAGAATGTCCTGCTTGTACTGGAGTATCCGGCCTACTCCCTGGAGCGCCTGGTAAGGAGCCATCGTCTTCTATATCTCATGTCCTTGTTGTCTGATCTTCTCCAGATTACCGTCATATAGCGGAAACTCAGATTTATGGTGGTAGAGGCCTCCCTGTCTGCTCCAGGCAGACACAGGACATTTTATGGCCGCCTGTCTCTGCAGCTCTATCATCTGTGAGGCCAGTCTGTACTCAGCGGTGCGGAGTTAGTATTTCCGCTTCTGTCTCTCTTGATCATCACAATCTTCCTTCTTATAAATGCTGCAGTCCTGATAGAAGATATTAGAGATCAGTTGTAGATACAAGTCCCTTATACAACCCCTGGCAAAAATTATGGAATCACCGGGCTCGGAGGATGTTCATTCAGTTGTTTAATGTTGTTGAAAAAAAAGCAAATAACAGACATGGCACAAAACTAAAGTCATTTCAAATGGCAACTTTAGGGCTTTAAGATACACTAAAAGAAATCAAGATTAAAAATGTGGTACTCAGCAAGGGTAATTTTTTTCATACCAAGCAGAGGGAAAAAAATATAGAATCACTCAATTCTGAGGAAAAAATTATGGAATCATGAAAAACAAACACACAAAAGTACACTACAATACATCACTAGTATTTCGTTGCACCACCTCTGGCTTTAATAACAGCTTGAAGTCTCTGAGGCATGGACTTAATGAGTGACAAACAGTACTCTTCATCAATCTGGCTCCAACTTTCTCTGATTGCTGTTGCCAGATCAGCTTTGCAGGTTGGAGCTTTGTCATGCACCATTTGCTTCAACGTCCACCAAAGATTTTCAATTGGATTCAGATCCGGACTATTTGCAGGCCATGACATTGACCTTATGTGTCTTCTTTCAAGGAATGTTTTCACAGATTTTGCTCTATGGCAGGATGCATTATCATCTTGAAAAATGATGTCATCATCTCCAAACATCGTTTCAATTGATGGGATAAGAAGACTGTCCAAAATATCAATGTAAACTTGCGCATTTATTGAAGATGTAATGACAGCCATCTCCCCAGTGCCTTTACCTGACATGCAGCCTCATATCATCAATGACTGTGGAAATTTGCATGTTCTCTTCATGCAGTCATCTTTATAAATCTCATTGGAACGGCACCAAACAAAAGTTCTAGCATCATCACCTTGCCCAATGCAGATTCGCGATTCATCACTGAATATGACTTTCATCCAGTCATCCACAGTCCACAATTGCTTTTCCTTAGCCCATTGTAACCTTGTTTTTTTTGTGTTTAGGTGTTAATGATGGCTTATGTTTAGCTTTTCTGTATGTAAATCCCATTTCCTTTAGGCGGTTTCTTACAGACCGGTCACAGATATTGACTCCAGTTTCCTCCAATTCATTCCTCATTTGTTTTGTTGAGCATTTCCTGTTTGAAGACATATTGGATTAAGTTTCCAGTCTTGATGCTTTGATGTCTTCCTTGGGCAACATTGTGTGATGATTTACCTTCTTTTAAGAGTTTGATAATCCTCGAATTTGTTTCAATTGACATCTCTCGTGTTGGAGCCATGAGTCATGTCAGTCCACTTGGTGCAACAGCTCTCCAAGGTGTGATCACTCCTTTTTAGATGCAGACTAACTAGCAGATCTAATTTGATGCAGGTGTTAGTCTGGAAATGGAAATTTACAGTGTGATTCCATAATTTTTTCTTCAGAATTTAGTGATTCCATAATTTTTTTCCCTCTGCTTGGTCTAAAATAAATTACCCTTACTGAGTGCCTCATTTTTAATATTGATTTCTTTTAGTGTTTCTTAAAGCCCTAAAGTTGCCATTGGAAATGACTTTAGTTTTGTGCCATGTCCGTGATCTGTTTTTTTTCAACAACATTAAACAACTGAATGAACATCCTCCAAGCCCAGTGATTCCATAATTTTTGCCAGGGGTTGTATATTAATGTGGATTTACTGGGGGGGAGGCTTTGTACAGTTCGTCCAATACTGAAATTATCCAGGAAATCCAATGTTTAGTCCTTCCTGTCTATTGTATGTGGTAATGTAGTATTTGTGAAATGTTATATTAATTGTATATATCATATCCATCAGGAAAAATCTGAAGGCGACTCCAAAGAGGGGCAAAACGGAAATATTGCTGACCCTGATATCAGTCAGCCGGGGCCGAACCCTGATCTGATGGAAGGTAAGCCGGTCATCTAATATTCTACATACAAATATCAAGTTATAGAGAACGACAGAGAACATGGAGATTTACTCTTCATCCAATGTATGAGGCCGCTGGCGGCTCATGAGCCCCCATGGACTATAATGGAGGGGGTCACAAATGTACAAAGAGGCTCATTGGTCCCCAATCATGTAATTGTTGAGGATTCGGTCAGATCCTGAGCAATGACACGTTCATAGTACAGTATATATATATAGATATGCCATAAATATATACAGTGTGTCCAGAATATCCTTATATCTAGTATATTCCATGTAAAGCGGTCTTATCATTTCCATTATTATATGGATGTGTTATATAAGTGGTGATATAGACTAATACATGTCGTCTCTTCATTATTTTATCATTATTATAGGAATAACTGTGCCGACAAATACTGATGGTGGAACATCTGAGCCACCAGAGATCATCCAGGAATCTGCCAGTGTAAGTATCATGGGACGTCTGTATATCATCAGATGACGGGTGGGAATTACACATCCCATATGACAATGGGATATCTCTGCTCTTATGTAGATCAGACCTATTATGTGTGACGGTGGTGTTATTATTCTGTCTCCTCCGTGTGATGTCCCTTATCCTCCCCTGCAGTACAATGATTTATGTGTATGGGTAATATCCACTTATAATATAATAGTGTCTGTGGGGGGTCCGGCTTTTATCACGTCCTCTACTTCGGTTGCAGTGTAATCAGGGGGGATATAATATAGACGGGAGATCTGGAGCTTTTATCCTCCTGCAGCTTCGTTGTCTTAATGTCATTTCTTATTCCTTTTAGGCCTTGATCGGATCAGTGAATCCTTGTAAGGACGACTTTAATCCTATCAAACTGATCAGCTGTGGAGGATTTGGGTGAGCTTTACTTGGTATAATATTTATTTCTCAGGGCTCCTTATGACGATGCCTATATCTCTACGTCCTGCCCGTGCAATGCTACCATAGAGAAATTATGGTTCCACATCACTGTCCACATCTAATTGTCTCTCTTCAGGTCAGTTAGGATGTGACGTGGATGAGGACTTTCCATAGGTGATCATTTATGGAGTGTTATTTTATGGATTTCTAGTGATGGCCGCACATCTAGTATTAACCATTAGTACAGGAGATCACTTGATCAGGTCTATGGATGGACTGTTAGTAAGAATTCATAATAAATCATGGATTTTCTTCCTCCTCAGATCCGTCCACCTAGTTCGCCATACAGACACAAACAAGATATGTGCTATGAAGAAAATGGACAAGCAGAACCTGAGAAAGCCAAAGACCCTTAAATGGGCCTTTCAGGAGAGGGACATCTCTACATTCGCTGATTGTCCCTTTGTGGCCTCCATGTTCTGCTCCTTTCCTACTAAACTTCATCTGTGTATGGTCATGGAGTATGCACCAGGTAGGACACATCCATTGTATTTATATCCAGCCCACGTCTGCCTAATCCTAGCACCTTATATATAACCTGAACATGTCCACATGGATGGTTACATGTCCACACCGCATTTACTATAATGTTACTAAGATGCCTTGTGTGTCCTCACTGAGCATGGCGGCAATATCTGCTATGGAGGAAAGGAAGATTTCTCTGTATTTGAACAGTTTTTATAGATGAGAATTTTTCACAGAGAAATAAATGAGAGGCTTGTAGATGAGGCCTGGCTCTGTCTCTATGTACAGGGTTCCTCTGCAGTATACGCTCTACATTACACAGTGTATCTCTATATATACCATCCTGTCCCAATATCTCCGCTTGTTTCATATTCACACTCATCATGTGTAATTTACTCTGTAACAGACCCTCACCTGTCATATTTGCTTTTTCCTGTAGGAGGAGACTGTGGCAATCTTCTACAGCACAGGGGTCCTTTACCTATCACCTTGGCCCGTCTGTACATTGCAGAAACAG
This sequence comes from Phyllobates terribilis, assembly GCF_046119375.1. NCBI lineage: Eukaryota > Metazoa > Chordata > Amphibia > Anura > Dendrobatidae > Phyllobates > Phyllobates terribilis. Next base: position 24,684 of record NW_027365176.1, on the reverse strand, counting down.
TCCTTGCTGTGGAATATCTGCACAGCTATGGTGTGGTGCACAGAGACCTGAAGCCTGTAAAGTAAGTGACCCTTGAGCTATAATAAAGGGGATGAAAGTTAGTTTGTTATACAGTCTATGGGTTATTACTTGGGGCTGACAACATCTTTTCTTTTACAGCCTCCTGATAACATCAACAGGACATATTAAAGTGACCGATTTTGGAGTTTCAAAACTTGGCCTCATGAGACCAACATCAAACATCTATAAGGCTCCAACTAAGGACATCACCAAAGAGTTCTGTGATAAAGAGGTCGGCTTTACTTACAGGATCTTCTACTTTATATATCTCATCTCTTTCTCCTTCTCTGATCATTTCTCATCACATTTCCACTGACGTTATTTGTCTTATGTATTGATCATCATCATCTCATTCTTCTGTTGCTTTCCAGACTGCTGGCACGTCTAGTTACATGGCCCCAGAAGTTATCCTAAGGAAAGGCTATGGAAGACCTGTTGACTGGTGGTCAGTAGGCATCATCCTATATGAATTTCTCTTTGGATATACACCATTTTATAGGGCTTCCCAAAAGGAGAAATTACGCAGTATCCTCAGTGGTAAGTAAAATAATCTGACTGCTTGTCATGTCGCTGTTATTTGGTTTGATTTGTTCCTTGGTTCAGTTTCTAGCTTTTTTAAGGAAAATGCTTTTTTATGTAAATAAATGAAGAGGTTTTATTTCCTGTAATATTTTCTTTTTATATCACAGATGACATTGTTTGGAGATGTAATTCCTTTCCTCCACCAAATGCTCGGGGCATCATCACTCAGCTACTCAGAAAAAATCCAGAACAAAGACTTGGGACAGGTAATATGATAATAGTATTAATAATGACTTATTACACCTCTGGGCAAATGAAGGTGTCCATGAGGATGAGCACTGAAGGTCTCTACCAACGTGTCCATTCCCCATTCTTCATGCTCTAATGTTCAGTACATTTCCTTCATGTTGACTCTTTTAAATCTCCAGTTCAGATTAACATAAACTGTATAGATACGGAGTAGTTTCTCTGACAATAACTGTATCGAATTTTTTCTTGTCTTCCTTTTGCAGGAGGGGCACACGAGATCAAAATTCATCCATTTCTGCGTGCCTTAAACTTTAACAACCTTCTAAGTCAGAAGCCTCTGTTCGTTCCTGATCTAAAATCAGATGAGGACACCCGCTATTTTAGCAGTAAGTAAAATGAGACGTTATCGGCAGAAAACTGCTGAGTGTCTTTTCTTTCATTATGTGTGACAATCAGTTCCCATCATAATGAGTAATAACATGGTGACTGTCTGACCGGCTCTTATACTAATAATTTCTCATAACACTTTTACTTTTCAGATCGCTCTGTGGGTTATAAATTTAGGAATTCAGATGATGGGGACACAAGTGAGGACAATGACTGTCCAGAAATCAAAAACTTTGAATCATCTTCTCAAAGGTTTTCCAAAGTAAGTATGTCTAAAGCATGTAGGTCAATAAAATGAATAAAACCTATGATTAGAAAAAAAGTTTAAAAATATATCTATTTATATTTTATATTTCTTTGTGTTTTTTTAGCTATATACCACCAGTACCAAGATGGTGACCATTGAAGAACCTATGTCACCTCCAGAGTGTACCCCTGAGAACAACAAAAAACACCCAGACTTGTGAGTAGATTATTATTATTATGAGATTTACCTCTGATATATGCTCAGACACCAGTAACACAAATCTAAATCCAGCATCCACCACCCCATGATAACTGATTGCTGTGGATCTGGCTTGTGATTACACAGCAATATCAGTTGATCATTGCAACGAGCCATTCATTCCCAGCTCTTTATAGGCCAATATTACTAGTTAGACTCCATTCTTGCTGGTAGAATGGGGTCCTGAGCAGAGTATCCCCTTTATGATGTCCCAAATGGCCTTACAGGCAGGTGTTCTTCCTTTTTGTATTGTTTTCACTTGTAATTTACTTGACTTTCTTCTACCAAACAGGCAGAAAGAATCTCCCCCTTCCAAAACTGATGATGGTGACAATCAGTGTGTCACTGCTAAAAAGTGTGAGTCATCCTCGCCCTCATTGTCAGGTATGTACAGATTTATAGACCATCCCATTATAGGCTATGATAGAAAAGTGTAATGTGAATCTGCACATGAAGGCTCAGATAATGACATACTTTATTCCCGCTGCCCCTGAGTATTCAATTTTTTGTTTTGGTAAAATCCACCATACGGTTCCAGAGTTACTGGCAGTTTTATTTAGTGCTCATTTTTATGGTCTTTACAAGGGGGTGGTGCTAACAGGATTATCTGGGGGGGGTGTCTTCAGCCTCTTCTTCAGTATTATAGCGTGGTAAAGACCATAAAAATGACCACTAAATAAAAAGGCCCCTGTCTGTGGAACTGTAAGGCGGTGTGCTCACAATGCGTTTTTAATCGTTTCCGCAGCAGCAATTCCGCCGCAGAAACACTTAAAAAACGCTTGGTAGAAGGCCTGCCATGTTCCCCAATGATAATCCGCATCTGCTGTGCACATGCTGCAGAAATTTCCGCTGCGGATTATCATTGAGGAAAAATCCGCAGCACTACCAATTATTTTGCAGAAGTCCTGCGTTTTCACCGCCATTGACTTGCATTGGAACGCATGGAATCCGCATCACTGCATCTGTACATGCGGAATCCATGTGTTTCAATGTGCGGATGGTACTCGGGTCTGGAGAAGAGGAGACTCTCCTCCAGACCCCCCCTACCATAGAACCTGTAAAAAAAAAAGAATAAAATAAAAAATAAATATTATACTTACCTTCTGATGGCCTCCGGTTCCTTGTCTCGGCTTGCCGGCTGCTCGCGGTAGACTAAAGGACCTGCGCTGACGTCATTTAGTCATGTGACGGGTCATGCGACCAATGATGTCGGCAGGTCCTTAAATCTACCGCGAGCTGCCGGCAAGCCAAGACAAGGACTCCGGGGGCATCAGAAGTTAAGTATATTTATTTTTTATTTTTTACCATTCTTTCGGTCACACTATATAAATCCATGCCGGTTGCATGAATTTATATAGTGTGACCAAGTTGTCAAGCACTTTCCAAGTGATGCTAAAATCGCTTGGAAAGTGCTTGACAATCCGCATGCGAAATCGCATGATCAAAACGCTTCACATCCGCATGTCCCTGGCAGGAAAAACGCATGTACAATCCGCATGTACAATCCGCATGTACAATCCGCATGTACAATCCGCATGCGTTTTTTGTGCCAGGGAGATGCAGAAATGCTCAGGAAAAAATCCGGAGCATTTCTGCATCGTGGGCACATAGCCTAAGGGGGATTTTAATAAAAACCAAAAACAGAGTCCTCAGGGGAGCAGGGGGAATAAAGTAAGAGTGAATTCTGGACACTTAAGACCTGGTGATGTGTCTTCTTTAATCTTACGCTTAAGTGTTATCTGACGGATTATATAAAAACACTTTGGTTGCTGCAAGTAATGTTATGTTAATAAGGGAGACACCACATGGCCGCACACAGAAAAGCTACAAGTGCAGATTAACCAGTTTGAGTAACTCTATAAACATATAAAATGAATCTTTGAGGAGTTTATAATCAACATCTTTTTCTGACTTTTTATTAGAACCTCCAGTTCAGGAGAGAAAGAAATCTGCACTAAATCTGAGAAAACAGCAAAGAACAGATAAAGTGGAAGAGGGGGAAAGTAGTAGGCGAGGTAAGTGTGAGGATAATCTCCATGTTGTATGATGTCAGTGAGATAAGTCATGTGGAGCAGATGTCATCTGTCAGTGGTGGCATTGTCACATGTATGATGGCTGACAATGATCAAGCACCTCTGTATGGAGAAGATTCCTCTACCGGCCTCCCACAGAGACACTACAGTAGTGTCCTCTAATATGGAGTCCCATTACTTACATCAGTTTTACATCTTTTTTGTAGGTTCTATCTTCCGCCGGATGATATCATCCTGCCGGCGTGGATTATCCAGGGCTGCTCGCACTATCAGACAAAGCTGCATTTTTGCCCACTGTCACCAGGGCACCAGAAACATCTCAAGGGCAGAAAACCCTCACATCTAGTGCCCTGAAGAAAGTACAGCACATCCACCATCAATGCTGTACCTGCATGGAAAGAGTTGTACCATCTACTGTACCTGTGGCCGTCTGACCAGCAAGAAATATCTGCAAAAGTCAAAGGCCTCCAAGAACATCTTTTCAACCTTCCATGTAATTCTTAATTTAAAAAAAATAAATTGATTAATGTCCTTTTGAATTTAATTGAATATTACTGACATTTATGGCATATCAATGCTACACATGTTATATCCACCTCACGCTCTCCCTCTCCCCATTCATTGGGACCGCACGGGGTGAATGTTGGGTGTGACGCGGGGGGTGATCGCGCCCACAATCCAGCTGTCACGCCTCACTTGTCGTGACGTCAGCGCGGGGTCACGTGAAGCCTGTGAGCGGCGCTATCCTTGGCTGCAACGTAAGCTAATTACAAAAATCCTTAGGGGCCCCGTGGGGATACATTGTGGGGGTGGGGGGTAATCTAAAGTACTGGACAACTTCTTTAAGAAACATTTTTTTCCTGTATAATGACTTAAACCAAAATTTTATATTTTATTAACAAATAGGTAATTTCAGTGTAATTTATGAAGGAAAAAAAGAACTGCCAAAAATTAGGGATTCTGATACATCCTGTATTAGAATAAAGGAGGGTCTCATACACATTCTGGTCAAGTTGACATATAGTAGTACTTCTAGACTCATAAAGGCTATGCACTAAGTGCAAATCCTGCCAAAAAATGCAAGTAGGGTCATCCATACACCATGGAAGGCACCAACTGTAGTGCCTCATTCAAATATTGTGAACAAAGTATACACTGTGTGCAGAATTATTAGGCAAGTTGTATTTTAGAGGATTATTTTTATTATTGATCAACAACTATGTTCTCAATCAACCCAAAAGACTCTTAAATATCCAAGCTTAATATTTTTGGAAGTTGGAGTGGGGTGTTTTTAGATTTGGCTATCTTAGGAGGATATCTGTTTGTGCAGGTAACTATTACTGTGCAGAATTATTAGGCAACTTATTAAAAACCAAATATAATCCCATGTCACTTGTTTATTTTCACCAGGTAAACCAATATCAGTGCACAAAATACAGAAATAAACATTTCTGACATGCTAAAACAAAAACCAAAAAAATTAGTGATCAATATAGCCGCCTTTCTTTATGATGACACTCAGCAGCCTCCATCCACAGATTGCGTCATTTACTTGACCTGTTTTCGATCAACATTGCGTGCAGCAGCCACCACAGTCTCCCAGACACTGTTCCGAGAGGTGTACTGTTTTCCCTCCCTGTAGATCTCCCATTTGGCCAACACACTTTTTGCAACCCTGTTGGCTATTTGACATGTAACGCTTGATTGTTCGCTGATCACGCTTCAAAAGTTTGGAAATTTCAAGACTGCTGCATCCCTCTGCAAGACATCTCACAATTTTGGACTTTTCAGAGCCCGTCAAACCTCTCTTTTGACCCATTTTGCCAAAGGAAAGGAAGTTGCCTAATGATTAAGCACACCTTCTATAGGGTGTTGATGTCATTAGTCAACACCCCGCCTCATAACAGAGATGCACATCACCAGATTTACTTAATTGGTAGTTGGCTCTCAAGCCTATGCAGCTTGGAGTAGGACAACATGTATAAAAAGTATCATGTGATCAAAATACTCATTTGCCTAATAATTCTGCACACAGTGTAGTTGTGGTACACCTACAATAGTGTTCAAACTAATAGCAGTGGGTTAAATAACATGAGTTAAGCACAAAACCTTTATACTAGTTTTTATTTCCATGCATTGGGAACATTGCACACTGTTTTCTAATTCTAAACATGAAGAGAAATGTATATAATTTTTAACTATTTTACAGAAAATAGCAAAAAATGAACAATGGGCTGTTCTAAAAAAATAGCAGTGTCTGCATTTGTCTTTACAAACTCAAAATATGTACTCTTTTTTAGGATTTGGCATTCCTGTGAATCATTAACCTAATACTTAGTTGTATACTCAGTTTTTAAGAACTGCTTCACATGTATGTTGCATAGAGTCAACCAACTTCTGGCACCTGTCAACTGTTATTCCAGCCCAGGATGCTTTGACTACATCCCACAATTTTTTGGCATCTGTTGGCTTTGCCTCAGAAACAGTATTTTTGATGTCACCCCACAAGTGTTCTATCGGATTAAGATCCGGTCATTGGGCTGGTCACTCCATAACCTCAATTATGTTGGACTGCAACCAATAATTTGATCGTTTACTGGTGTGTTTAGGGCAGTTGTCTTGTTGAAACACCCATTTCAAGGGCATATCCTCTTCAGCGTAAGGCAACATGACCTCTTCAAGTATTTTAATATATGCAAACTGGTCCATAATCTCTGGTATGCGGTAAATAGGTCCGGCACCATAGTAAGAGAAACGTGCCCATATCTTGATGCTTGCTCCACCATGCTTCACTGTCTTCAGAGTGTACTGTGGCTTGAATGCAGAGTTTAGGGGTCATCTGACAAACTGTCTGTGGCCCTTGGACCCGAAAAGAACAATTTTACTTTCATCAGTCCACAAAATGTTTCTCCACTTCTCTTTAGGCCAGTTGATGTGTTCTTTGACAAATTGCATCCGCTTCAGTACATGTCTTTTTTTAACAGTGGGACTTTGCGGGGACTTCTTGCTAAGAGATTAGCTTCACACAGGCATCTTCTTCTACAGTACTCACAGGTAACTTGAGACTGTCTTTGATCATCCTGGAGCTGATCATTGGCTGAACCTTTTCCATTCTGGATATTCTTCGATCCATTTGAATGGTAGTCTTCTGTTTTTTTCCACGTCTCTCTGGTTTCACTTTCCATTTTAAAGCATTGGAGATCATTATAGCTGAACAGCCTATCATAGTCTGCACTTCTATATAATTTTACCCTCTCCAAACAACTTTTTAATCAAAGTACGCTGTTCTTCTGAACAATGTCTCGAATGACCCATATTTCTCAGGCTTTCAAGGAGAAATGCATGTACAACATGTGCTGGCTTCATCCTTAAATAAGGGCCACCTGATTCACACCTGTGTCTTCACAGAATGATTGACCTCACTATTGAACTCCACACTGCTATTATTTTGAACACACCCCCTAACAATTAATTATTCGAATACACAGACTCATAAACATGCAGATCATGAATGCGGAATTTGTTGGTTTTCTTAGAATCTACTGCACCAACCGGTAAATTGTTTGTCATGTGGTGGTAATATAATATATACCAAAAACAGTGATTAATCTGGTTAGTCATATTGGACTGCTATTATTTTGAATACTACTGTACATACTATGCACCTCCACTATGCCATCCATGCAGCAAAAAGGAGTCAAACAATTCTCCTGTGACTTTTCACACACAACACTAACAAGAATGGCAAATGCCTGTAGTGAATCGACCAACGTTTGTGGTATCAGACGCCTCTTATGCTTTTTCTCTTCCTCTTTTGCGTTGTCATGAGGGAGAAGAGAAAATATCCCGGCATAATGATCCCGCGAATACAGCACATAGCCTATCTAAACATTGTACACTTTTCCATCCTAATCACAACAATCCAATATCCATAACACCCACATATATACCAGAACTTACACAAAACAGATTTAAAGCCTAGAAAAATTGGAGTAGGACGCCCAACATGTCAAAAAAGGAACAAAAAATGAAGTATTAAAAACACTTTTATTAGTAGAAACATTAAAAAAAAATATATGTCTATATAACAATAGTAGAAAAGGTCGTGCAGGGTAGGAGATACACAAACAGCAGATACAGCAGTTTATACGTGGGTCCCCCAGGAGCAGGGTGAAACGAATCCCATCAATAGATAAATAGTTCATAGAGCAGGTAAAATGGTATATACTCAATATAAACAGCTGTAGGGCATGTATACAAGCTCAGAATCTAGGTGGGAAGAGTACAATGAAATATAAAGGGAAACCACTGCTCAGAGTGGAGGGAAGAAGAATGACCAGAGCAGGAAAAAGGTGCAAAGTCAGAGACTCACCCATGGGGACTAAAGTAACCACGTCACCGTACTGCAGCCCCGATGCGCGTTTCGCGTGGCTTCCTCAGGGGGCTGTGGTTGTGGATAGAGTGGCCGCCTTTAAATATCCTCCCAGATGAATCGCTGATTGATGCAGCGCATGCGAAGCGGCAGCGTCCCCCCGCCCCGCGTCACGTCCGGCCAGTTTCCCGGGGGGACTGTGGGCAGCGACGTACACGATGACGTCACTACCCATAATCCCCACGTACGGAAGCCCGACGGGACGCGGCCAAAGGAGGACGGCACTGCGCATGCGCGGCTCAGCGACAGCCATACCAAGTGAGGACAAGGGTAAGGGCAAAGATATCTCTTAGACAAAGAGGGTACTAGCTGTCAGAAACCAAGGTGCAGGTAGAGTAAATGCCCCATTCGTGCTACAAGTATAATAGTGTCATCATAGATATATATTAAGGAGTAAATGTAAGTAAGTATGCATTTTTAGAGTCTAACAGGGACACCATTGCATATACATAATGCGATAATGACTACGGCAGCTAGAGAGAGAAGCATATTCAAATGTATGGAACAATACATAAGTTGCCACAGAAAACAAGTGCAAATTATACAGAAGTCCAATGCATGCCCAATTATAAATATTGGGAAGAATAAATATATCCAGGGGCAGAGAGCATTGTAAGTAGCAGAAGGTCAACTCATAGAGATAATTTGTGACATTAGGTATTCATAATAACTGTAAATGTCCGTCCCATATGCGTCCAGAAGTATCCTAGATGGTATGGAGATATAGGTGATGGCGCCTAAATATAGAGGAATAATAGAAGAAACAGAGAAAAAATTAGACAATAAGAAAAATAAAAAATCCACATTAAAAACAAATGAGAAGAAAACCTACAAGAATGAAGAGAAACTATTGTGTTCATTAAGACCACCAGGGGTCACCGTGTCCAGTACTGCAATCCAGCGGCATTCCAGCTGCGCCAAAATGCGCTTATAGTTACCTCCCCTGGTAATACAGCACATAGCCTATCTAAACATTGTACACTTTTCCATCCTAATCACAACAATCCAATATCCATAACACCCACATATATACCAGAACTTACACAAAACAGATTTAATTCACGCAAAAGAAAAGAAATCTTTTGGATATATAAATTACAAACCATTTGTTCTCTTGGTTTAAATGAAATGACGAAGAAGACCCTATGTTGATAGAAGATGTACAACAATTAACCTCAAAGGACTCTTCAGGATGGACATAATTGTTTCTTTTATTGGAAAAAAACCCTCTCTCCTGAACTGCCCTATTGTGGCCTGTTACGTCATCTACTGGTGGAATACTGAACTGCACCTCATTCATGTGTTTTACTAGAAATTAACAAGGTAATATTAGTAACAGTAACCCCTTTGCGACTTCTCTTTATGACCTCCCCCTCTTTGATGTGGGCTCCGGCTCTGAGTCCGCATCGTTTCAGGCACATGACAGCTGATTTGATCAGATGTGCCCCTAACAGCCACAAGTGGAATTACCCCTGCCATGTGATCGCGAGGTGCTGATTGGTTGACATGACAACCCGGGGTCTGCAGGAGACCCCTATGGTTGTCATTGTCGACCTGCTATGAGCGTCGCCCTGCGGTCGGTGTTCATAGCAGATGAGCATTTCTGCTACACATAGCAGGGCTGAAGACTTGCTATTAGTGATGATTGAGCATGCTCATTGCTCAAGATTTACGAGCATGCTCGGACGAGCACCTATTATTATTATTATTTATTATTATAGCGCCATTTATTCCATGGCACTTTACATGTGAAAAGGGGTATACATAGCAAAAACAAGTACAATAATCTTGAACACAATGTGACAGCGACTGGTACAGGAGGAGCGAGGACCCTGCCCGCGAGGGCTCACAATCTACAAGGGATGGGTGAGGATACATTAGGTGAGGGTGGAGCTGGTCATGCGGCGGTGGTTACTGCAGGTTGTAGGCTTGTGGGAAGAAGTGGGTCTTCAGGCTCCTTTTGAAGGTTTCCACGGTCGACGAGAGTCTGATGTGTTGGGGTAGAGAGTTCCAGAGTAGGGGGGAAGCACGGGAGAAATCTTGTATGCGATTGTGGGAGGAGGAGATAAGAGGGGAGTAGAGAAGGAGATCTTGTGAGGATCGGAGATTGCGTGCGGGTATGTAACGGGAGACTAGGTCACAGATATATGGAGGACACAGGTTGTGAATGGCTTTGTATGCCATGGTTAGGGTTTTGAACTGGAGTCTCTGGGCAATGGGGAACCAGTGAAGAGATTGACAGAGAGGAGAGGCCGGGGAATAGCGGGGGGACAGGTGGATTAGTCAGGCAGCAGAGTTTAGGATAGATTGGAGGGGTGCAAGAGTGGTAGAAGGGAGGTCACAGAGCAGGAGGTTGCAGTAGTCGAGGCGGGAGATGATGAGGGTGTGCACAAGTGTTTTTGCAGATTCATGGTTGAGGAATGTGAAGATCCGGGAGCTATTCTTGAGTTGGAGTCAGCAGGAAGTGGAAAGGGCTTGGATATGTGGTTTGAAGAAGAGATCAGAGTCCGGGGTTACTCCAAGGCAGCGAGCTTGATTGACTGGGGAGAGTGGACAGCCATTGACATTGATAGATAGGTCAGTTGGGGGGGTGAATGGGATGGCGGAAAGATGATGAATTCTTTTTTGTCCATGTTAAGTTTTAGAAATCTAGCAGAGAAGAAGGATGAAATAGCAGACAGACATTGTGGGATTTTGGTTAGTAGGAAGGAGATATCGGGTCCAGAGAGTTAGATCTGTGTGTTATCAGCATAGAGGTGATAATGAAAGCCATGGGACTCTATGAGCTGTCCCAGGCCTAAGGTGTAGATGGAGAAGAGCAGAGGTCCTAGGACTGAACCTTGGGGGACACCGACAGATAGGGGGCGAGATGAGGAGGTGGTGCATGAGTGGGAGACACTGAATGTCCTGCCTGTTAGGTATGAGCAGTTCCAGGATAGGGTCAAGTCTGTGATGCTGAGAGATGAGAGAGTTTGTAGTAAGAGGGAATGGTCCACTGTCTCTCACTCTCAGGTAAGGATGGAGTGTGGATCAGGACCCGACACCTGCATGCATTACACCACATTGCCGTGGGGCAGGGCGATCAATATGCCTCTGAGATGGGCACGACAGTCCCTGTCCCTGGCTGGAGTGGGGGGAGGGAACACTGAGGAAGGGGAACCCTGTAGTGCAGGAGCAGGGAGGAAGCAGTTGCTGGGTGCATTGAGAAGGGAGTATAAAAGGTGGGCACCATCTTAGTTCAGTGCAGAGAAGTCTGAGCAGAAGTGGCAGGGAGCAGGGGCTCTGCATGAGCTCTGCTCCGGAGGCGGGCCTAGTAACAGAGGCCCAGGCCTGGAAGAGGGAGAAGGAAGGAAGAGGAGCGGAGAAGGCTCCAGGAACGAGGAATGAAGGGATCCCAGGGGTGCGGACGGGCGAGTCGCCACCGCACGCCCGAATCCACCTGCGTGGAGGGGTCAGGCCAAAGGGGGAGACCGGTCCCCGAAACTAGTTCAGGCAGGAAACGACCCTCAGCTAGAAACCGGAGGCTCTGACATTTTATGTGGCGCAGCCCCTCGCTACACCCGCTAGGAAGGCACCACATAGGGTCAGGGAAACTGGCGCCAAGTTTACCAAGAGGAGGCCCGAGGCAGCCGGACAGAAGGGTTGGTAAGAAAGGCCAAACAAAGGACACACAAAGGGGGTCCTGTGAAGCGCTCCAAAGTTATCTGGGAGTTATCTGAGCCCTTCACCTGGTGAGCACAGTACGACGTGGGCAGCCGTTACCTGCAGACGTGGTCTGGATAATAAGAACTGTGAGTAAAGGCCCTGGACTGCATCACTGACTCCGTGTCGTTACTGCTGCTGCCCTGCACCATCACCCCCATCCTCCGCATACACTGCCCTGAGGCTATACTCCTCCCGTGAGGAGTTATGCTACGCTCTGCTGCACCCACAACACCAGCCTCAGCGGTGTGCCCTGCAGCGGCGGTTCACTCTGACCGCAATCCACGGGTGGCGTAGTCGGACATTTAAACATCAAAACCACATAAATAGTTCCGCCACTGGTTTGACCACCCTGAGCCACGGAACCGGGTCGCCGCCACGAAGACTACAACCACCAGCATCCACCAAAAAGGGTCCGGCTCCGGGTGTCCCAAGGCCCAGGGGGTGCATCAGAACATTTTCATCACCTTTCACAATCACCAATGGGACAAGGCAGGGATGTCCTCTGTCCCCTCTCTTATACATCCTAGTGACGGAGCACCTGCTCTCATCAATTCGCCATAACCCCAATATTAGGTGGATTGAGGTGGGAGGCACCGAGTACAAGTGCTCTCTATTTGCTGATGATGTCCTAGTATATATCACTCAATCACATATATCCATCCATGCTGTTATGGCTGAAATAGATCACTTTGTTACATGGTCAAATTTTAAAATCAATGCAGCGAAGTCTGAGGCCCTCGATGTCTCCCTCCCCAAATCCATATAGGATTCCATCCAGTCCAACTTTCCCTTTGCCTGGCCCTCACAGGGTATCAAATACTTAGGAATTCCTATTCATAGAGACCTCTCCCATCTATGTTATCTTAATTTTGGGCCCTTTATTGAACAACTCCATACAGACCACGGTTGGCAAGTTAGAACTGTAAGATTCACTACGTGAACCACTGGTGTTTTGTGGAAAAGCACATGTACACTGTGTTCCAAATTATTATGCAAAAAGTGTTTAGGAGTGATAAGGGAAGAATTTGTTTGTTTGTCAGTTAAACTCATTGATGGTGATGTGTGTCAGGGCTCTTTATATCACTGTAAGCAATTGCAGACACCTGTGCTAATTAGTTTGGCAGGTGTGTCCAATGAAAGGCAAGACTACTTAAGAAGGCTGTCTCACATTATTAAGCAGCCTACATTTTCTGCCAAAATGGGAAAGAAAAAGGATGTGTCGGCTGCTGAGAAGCAACAAATTGTGGAGTGTTTAGGTCAAGGCATGACTACAATCAACATTGTGCGATGATCAGGATGAAGTGTCTTGGCAATCAAGAAGTATGTAGCTGATTCACAGTACACACGTGTGCGTGCTGATAAGGGCAAATTGAGGACTCTTTCCTACAGGCAATTACGTTAGGTTAAAAGAGCAGCGGCAAAAAAGCCTTGTCATAGCAGCAGACAAGTTTTTGAAGCTGCTGGTGCCTCCAACGTCCCCCGAACAACAAGATGCAGGGTCCTTCAGAGGTTTGCAGCTGAGCATACGCCATCCTGTCGACCTCCTCTATCCACTTCACACAAGCAGAAACGGCTCCAATGGGCTAAACATTACATGAAGACTGATTTCAAAACTGTTTTGTTCACGGATGAGTGCCGTGCAGCGCTCGATGGTCCAGATGGATGGAGTGGAGGATGGCTGGTTGATGGACACCCCACGCAAACACGGCTACAGCGCCAACAAGGAGGAGGTGGAGTAATGTTTTGGGCTGGAATCATGGAGAGAGAGATTGTCGGCCCCTTTAGGATCCCTGAAGGCGCTAAAGATGAACTCCATAATGTATGTGGATTTTCTCAAACAGCACTTCCTGCCATGGTTCAAGAAGAAGAACCGTGTATTTCACAGCAAGATCATTTTTTTGCATGATAATGCACCATCTCATGCTGCACATAAAACATCTGCATCTCTGGCTGATATGGGCATAAAAGGGGACAAACTTATGGTGTGACCCCCATGCTCCCCTGACCTCTACCCCATTCAGAACCTCTGGAGCATCATCAAAAGGAGTGTCTATGATGGCGGGAGGCAGTTCACATCTAAGCAACACCTCTGGGAGGGTATTCTGTCCTCATGCAAAACAATTGAAGCAGAAACCATCCAAAACCTGACAAATTCAATGGACGAGAGAGTTCAGAAGCTCATTTCGAACAAGGGGTCCTATGTGAAAATGTAACATCACCTAGAATAAAGTTTTGAGTTGAAAACTGTTTGATTTCAGTTTCTAATAACCTGATAATGCTTATAATTTCAAAAATGACCATTTTTTTGGTCTTTATTAAAATGAAAAGGTTGATCGAAAAGTTTGGGGGATCTAAGAGTGTGGCAACCCAGTAGTCATAATTACTTCGAATTCTGACAATATGAGGGTCATGTTGCAGGTAGTGCAGCAAGAAGGCACTTATGTGTCTTGCGCATCTCGGAGCCCCAAAATTATTTTCCGGGCTAGATGCAGCTAAAAATTATTATTAATTTTAAATCTGGTGGAGCTTAGTATAGATGGCCTAATAGGATCAGTGCTGCACACTGCTACAAAGCCCAAATTATTTTCCAGCCAAGATACAGATAAACATGATTAGTAATTTTAAATCTGGTGGAGCTTATTATAGATGGCCTAATAGAATCAGTGCTGCACACTGCTACAAAGCCCAAATTATTTTCCAGCCAAGATACAGATAAACATGATTAGTAATTTGAAAGCTTAAAACGGTTGGTAGGGTGATTTTAACCAATCATCAAGCTTTTACTCTCCCCAGGATGACAAAGGGGTAGAAAAGTCGTTTCGGATCCATGATTTATTCATCTTTATGAACGTGAGTCTGTCTACATTATCAGTGGAGAGCCGCGTGCGCTTATCTGTCAGCACACCACCAGCAGCGCTGAACACACGTTCAGACAGAACGCTGGCTGCGGGGCATGACAAGATCTCCAAGGCGTAAGTGGCTAGCTCCGGCCATTTATCCAGATTGGAAGCCCAAAAAGAGCAAGGGTCCAGTGACACAGTCGTGGCTTCAATGTTTACTTGGAGATACTCCTGTACCATCGTCTCTAGGCGTTGACTATGTGTCAGACTTCTTGTCTCCTGTGGCCTTGCAAAGGATGGGCTAAAAAAGTGGTGAAATGATTCCGCAAAATTGATGTTACCAGCAGATACTGTGGTTCTGTTACGGTTTGAGTGCTGAACACTTGACGGTCCCACGGTTGGCAAGTTGGAACTGTGAGATTCACTACGTGCACCACTGGTGTTTTGTGGAAAAGCACATGTAAGGTTCTGCAACAGTCTCTGCTGATACTCCTGCATGCGTGCATCCCTTTCTATGGCAGGAATAATTTCGGCAAATTTACTTTTGTACCAGGGATCTAACAGTGTGGCAACCTAGTAGTCAGGATTATTTCTAATTCTCACAATTCGAGGGTCATGTTGCAGGTAGTGCAGCAAGAAGGCACTCATGTGTGTTGCGCATCCAGGAGCACCAAGTCCCTGTTGTGTTGGTGGCGAGGTAACAATCATGCTTCCTTCCTCTGTCCTCTCCCCCCAACCTCGCACAACAGAAATGTGATCAAGGTCTCCCTCATCTGATGAGTCTTCCATCAGTTCGTCCTCCACTTCTTCCTGGGCTCCTGCACCTTCCTCACTAGTTTGTCTGCTACCATGCACCCTGGAAAAACCATCTCCCCCACCCTCACATGCCTGCCGCCTTGGTGCTGCCGACCGTCTGGACCTTGCAGATGTTAGCCCTTCCGCATACAACTCCTCCTCCTCTACTTCCTCCACCTCCTCTTGTGCCACCACCTGACTCCGAATTCTGTTTAACATGTGCTCCAGCATGTAAATCACCGGAATAGTCATGCTGATAATGGCATCGTCAGCACTAAACATCTTCGTCGCCATTTCAAAACTGTGCAGAAGGGTGCATAGGTCCCTGATCTGAGACCACTCCTCCAGCGTGATTTGCCCCACCTCTGGATCTCGTTGGCCCAGGCTATACGTCAGAACGTATTGCACCAGGGCTTGTCGGTGCTGCCACAGTCGCTGCAACATGTGCAGAGTTGAATTCCACCGGGTAGGCACATCGCATTTTAGCTGGTGAAGTGGCAGGCCCAACGACTTCTGTAGAGATGTAAGTCGCTGAGCTGCGGTATGCGAACGGCGGAAGTGAGCACACAGCGACCATGCCCTCTGCAGAAGGCCATCTAGTCAGGGATAGTGGGCTAAAAATTGCTGGACAACCAGGTACAACACGTGAGCCATACAAGGCACGTGTGTGACATTGCCCCGGCGAAGGGCCGCACCCAGGTATGCAGCATTGTCGCACACGGCCTTCCCTGGTTTCAGGTCCAGTGGAGACAACCATTCATGAAATTGGTTCTCCAGAGCTGACCACAACTCCTCAGCTGTGTGACTCACATTTCCCAGACATTTCAAAGTAAAAACCGCCTGATGACGTTGAGCCCTACTGCCAGCATAGTAAGGAGGTGTGCAGGATCCCTTCTGCGCAGTTAGAAAGCTTGTGGCATGACCAGACAGGCTTTGGGTGCAGGTGGAAGACCGAGAGGAGGTTGAGGAGGCAGAAGCAGTGGAGGAACTTTGACATAAAGAGGATTGACGCACAACTCGTGGGGACGGCAAGACTTGGACAGCAGCCCCTTGTCCTGCTGTCACCATAGTTACCCAGTGCCCAGTCAGCGACATGTAACGCCCCTGTCCATGCCTACTCGTCCAAGTGTCTGTGGTGAAATGCACCCTGTCACACACAGAGTTTCTCAAAGAAGCGGTGATGTTGTGTGCGACATGCTGGTGGAGCGCAGGCACACCTTTCTTTGAGAAGTAGTGCCGACTGGGCATCTGGTACTGGGGCACTGCGACGGACATAAGGTCTCGAAAATCCTCTGTGTCCACCAGGCGGAAAGGCAGCAATTCTGTAGCCAAGAGCTTGCAGATGGTGAAATTCAACCTCTTAGCTTTCTCATGGCTAGGAGGAAATGGTCTTTTACTTGTCCACATCTGAGGGACCGAGGGCCATCTATTGTGCTTAGACGGGGTTGATAAGGGTGTCCCCGGCAAACTGCCAGTCTGTGAGGAAGATGCAGGCGGACATGTTAGGTTGCCTTGATCCAAAGGTGGTGCTATCGATGTCGGACAGCGCTCAACACCAGCTGGTGTTACCACCTCCAAAGAAAATGATGACCTGCCAATCACGCTGGCTGTTGCGGGTAAAGAGGTGGCAGGTCTGCGCCCCAAAACAGGTGTGACTGCTGTCCCCCCAGTCACAGAGGATGAAGAGGCCGCGGATGCACAAGATATGGCAGACGGTGGTTGGCCCGGCCGGCTAGGCCGCATTGTAGCACACTGAGCTTCCCACTGCAACTTATGCTTCATGTCCATGTGCCGGTTCATGCATGAAGTACTCAAACTATGTATTTTTTGGCCTCTTCTTAGCTTTTGCTGACAAATGTTACAGATAACACGAGTTGGGTCATCTTTATCGATCTGAAAAAATGCCCAGGCTATGCAAGACTTAGCACCCATGCGACCTGAAGAGCCACCACGACTTGTGGTGAGAGGCAGAGTTGTGTTTGAGGATGCAGTTGTTGACGTGCTTCCAGTACTACGTCTCTGTCCAGGAAGGCGCAACCTGACCTCGTCGTCACTAGCATCTTCCTCCACCTCCTCTGCTGACCTCATCTCTTGGCTGACTGTGGGTTGACAGTAAGTGGGATCTCCGACCTCATCATCATCACCCTGTGCGTTATCACACCCGTCGTCCTCAGAGCCAACCTGTTCCTGCCCTGACAAAAAACTAAAGTTGTCGCTCCAATCAGGTATTTGAGTCTTATCATCGTCTTCCTCATTGTCTCCACCAACAGGAGTTACAGTTTGGGAATGAGGGTCTACATTATGGTCAGAACCTTCTGCGTCTGGTCCTGGATCCGACTCATAAAGATTCTGGGCATCAGTGCAGATCATTTCCTCGTCTGGATTCACAGAAGCGCTGGAGTCGACCTCTGATTCCCAGGCTATAGTATGAGTAAACAGCTCTGCAGACTCAACCATCTGTTCTACCTCATACTCAGACGGGCAGCTGGAGATTTGGGAGCTGTGAGGAAGCAAGTGCGATTTGGGTGACACCTTTGAGGACTGGAGTATTTGTGATGTTGAAGTTGATGTGGAGGAGAGCCCACTTAAAGGAGCACTTGATATCCGTTGAAGCACCTGCTGTTTTTGTGCCTCATCTGGAATTTGTAGCGATTGGCGTGGCCGTAAGAAAGGGATCTTATCACATTGTCCGCTAAAAGAAGTAGACATTTTAGTTTGGCTGGAAGATGGTCTTTCTTCTGCAGATGTTACTGTTGCTTTAACACCTACCCCACGGACACAACCTTTTTTCCCCTTCCCAACACACCTATTCCCCTTTCCACCAGCAGCAGGCCTTTTTCCACTCATTTTGGTGGTTAACTAATTCACAACTCTGGAGTTGTTTGCACAAAAAAACAATGGATGGGAACCGAGCAGAGCTGAGTGGCCAAACTGTGGTATTAGGCCAAAACTATTGGCTGGGTTAGATGGAGAAAAAAATTATATTCGATTTGCAACCTGATGGAGGTCAGTATAGATGGACTAATAGAACAAGTCCCACACACAGCTAGAAGCCCAAATATTTTTTCAGAGGTAGATGCAGAAAAAAAATATATTCAGTTTGCAACCTGATGGAGGTCAGTATAGATGGACTAATAGAGAAAGTCCCACACACTGCTAGAAGGCCAAATATTTTTTCAGAGCTAGATGCAGACAAAAAATTATTTTGAATTTGCAACCTGATGGAGGTCAGTATAGGTGGACTAATAGAACAAGTCCCACACACTGCTAGAAGGCCAAATATTTTTTCAGAGGTAGATGCAGAAAAAAATTATATTCAGTTTGCAACCTGATGGAGGTCTGTATAGATGGATTAATAGAACAAGTCCCACACACAGCTAGAAGCCCAATATTTTTTCAGAGGTAGATGCAGAAAAAAAATTATTTTTAATTTGCAACGTGATGGAGGTCAGTATAGATGGACTAATAGAGAAAGTCCTACACACTGCTAGAAGGCCAAATATTTTTTCAGAGCTAGATGCAGAAAAAAATTATATTCAGTTTGCAACCTGATGGAGGTCAGTATAGATGGACTAATAGAACAAGTCCCACACACAGCTAGAAGCCCAAATATTTTTTCAGAGGTAGATGCAAATAAAAATTATTTTTAATTTGCAACCTGATGGAGGTCAGTATAGATGGACTAATAGAGAAAGTCCCACACACTGCTAGAAGGCCAAATATTTTTTCAGAGCTAGATGCAGATAAAAATTATTTTTAATTTGCAACCTGATGGAGGTCAGTATAGATGGACTAATAGAGAAAGTCCCACACACTGCTAGAAGGCCAAATATTTTTTCAGAGCTAGATGCAGATAAAAATTATTTTTAATTTGCAACCTGATGGAGGTCAGTATAGATGGACTAATAGAGAAAGTCCCACACACTGCTAGAAGGCCAAATATTTTTTCAGAGCTAGATGCAGAAAAAAATTATATTCAGTTTGCAACCTGATGGAGGTCAGTATAGATGGACTAATAGAACAAGTCCCACACACAGCTAGAAGGCCAAATATTTTTTCAGAGGTAGATGCAGATAAAAATTATTTTTAATTTGCAACCTGATGGAGGTCAGTATAGATGGACTAATAGAGAAAGTCCCACACACTGCTAGAATGCCAAATATTTTTTCAGAGCTAGATGCAGATAAAAATTATTTTTAATTTGCAACCTGATGGAGGTCAGTATAGATGGACTAATAGAGAAAGTCCCACACACTACTAGAAGGCCAAATATTTTTTCAGAGCTAGATGCAGAAAAAAATTATATTCAGTTTGCAACCTGATGGAGGTCAGTATAGATTGACTAATAGAACAAGTCCCACACACAGCTAGAAGCCCAAATATTTTTTCAGAGGTAGATGCAGATAAAAATTATTTTTAATTTGCAACCTGATGGAGGTCAGTATAGATGGACTAATAGAGAAAGTCCCACACACTGCTAGAAGGCCAAATATTTTTTCAGAGCTAGATGCAGATAAAAATTATTTTTAATTTGCAACCTGATGGAGGTCAGTATAGATGGACTAATAGAGAAAGTCCCACACACTGCTAGAAGGCCAACTATTTTTTCAGAGCTAGATGCAGAAAAAAATTATATTCAGTTTGCAACCTGATGGAGGTCTGTATAGATGGATTAATAGAACAAGTCCCACACACAGCTAGAAGCCCAATATTTTTTCAGAGGTAGATGCAGAAAAAAATATATTCAGTTTGCAACCTGATGGAGGTCTGTATAGATGTATTAATAGAACAAGTCCCACACACAGCTAGAAGCCCAATATTTTTTCAGAGGTAGATGCAGAAAAAAAATATATTCAGTTTGCAACCTGATGGAGGTCAGTATAGATGGACTAATAGAGAAAGTCTCACACACTGCTAGAAGGCCAAATATTTTTTCAGAGCTAGATGCAGAAAAAAATTATATTCAGTTTGCAACCTGATGGAGGTCAGTATAGATGGACTAATAGAACAAGTCCCACACACAGCTAGAAGCCCAAATATTTTTTCAGAGGTATATGCAGATAAAAATTATTTTTAATTTGCAACCTGATGGAGGTCAGTATAGATGGACTAATAGAGAAAGTCCCACACACTGCTAGAAGGCCAAATATTTTTTCAGATCTAGATGCAGATAAAAATTATTTTTAATTTGCAACCTGATGGAGGTCAGTATAGATGGACTAATAGAGAAAGTCCCACACACTGCTAGAAGGCCAAATATTTTTTCAGAGCTAGATGCAGAAAAAAATTATATTCAGTTTGCAACCTGATGGAGGTCAGTATAGATGGACTAATAGAACAAGTCCCACACACTGCTAGAAGCCCAAATATTTTTTCAGAGCTAGATGCAGAAAAAAATTATATTCAATTTGCAACCTGATGGAGGTCAGTATAGATGGACTAATAGAATGATGCTATGCCCAAAAGATTTTACTTCACTAGGTGCAGTAAAAAAATTGGTATTCTATACACAGGTGGTATATCTTGCAACACAGATAGGCTACTCCACTGACTAACACACTCTGCAATAGGCCAAAAAGGATTAGCTTTGCTAGATTCAGCCAAATGCTGTGAAAAAAACTTGCACAGCACTGGCACAGACCTGCCTGGCAAAAACTGATAGGAACTGATGTAACCTAGTCCTGAAAAGGACTGCAATTACAATTAGTCTTTACTCCCACAATCAATCTATTTAAGAGCACAGACCTGCCTGATAAAAGTTGTAGGAAATGCTGTAACCTAGTCCTTAAAAGGACTGCAATCACAACTATTCCCTACTCCCAAGCTATCTGTAGATTTGTGCGAAAATTGGCTTGAAATTAACAAGGTATAGCGCACACAGCAACAGCGGTGCCGTCTAACACGCAGCTGCAGCAGTGAGAAAATGGTGGCGATGGGGAAAATGGCTTGGTCTTATAGGGCAAGGACATGTGACATACACTGCCAATGACACATGCCCTTGCTTGTGTGAAAAACAGCAGTTCGCTCCGTGTGTGCGCTGCTGATAGGCTGACAGACTGCACCTCCCCACTGCAAATGCGGGAAAGAGAAAAAAAATGGAGATCTTCATTATTCCTGCAGAGATCCATCCCCTGCCCCTCCCCCCACCCCGCTGTACACTCAAATTGCGTATTAACATTAATTTTCATCATTACTGAGAAAAAATCCAGTTATGATTTTGGTGCACGAACAGTTATCGAACATAACCTCGAACAGCCGAATTTTTCTCAAATCGTTCGTGTTCGCCGAACGGCTCGAACACCGCCCAAAACAGCTCGAATTTGAGATTGGCGAACAGATCGAGTAGAACAACGCTCATCTCTAGTGTCAACCTTCTGCTTGAAGAATGAGGCAAAGTCTTCGGCTGAAATAAGAGGAGAGGGAGGAGGCACTGGGGGACGGAGGAGAGAATTGAAGGTGTTGAATAGTTGTTTGGGGTTGTGAGACAGGGAGGATATGAGGGATGCGAAGTATGTTTGTTTTGCGAAGTATTATCTTCAGCATGCTCGGGCTTTAAGTTTTTGACTTGCCCCCCTGGGCCGTGGGGTACCCAGAACCGGGCCTTCTGGTGTACGCTGCTGATGGGGGTAGTAGTGGCAACCCGATCCCGTGGCTCAGGGTGGTGAGACCAAAAGGTGGCAGTCTATTTATCATTGTTTTGAATGTTCAACTACGCCACCCATTGATTGCGGTCAGAGATAACCGCCGCTGCGAGGCAGACCGCTACGGCTGGTGTTGGTGTGCAGCACAGGGATAGGATTACTCCCCACGGGAAGAGTGTAACCTCAGGGCAGTGTAGGTGGATGCTGGGGGTGATGGTGCAGGCGCAGCAAAGATCACACTGAGTCCAATGGTGCAGTCCAGGGTTTTTACTCACAGTTGTTATCCAAGTCACTTCTGTCAGCAATGACTGCCCAAGTTGTGCTGCGTCCACCAGGTGAGGAGCTCGGTCAACCCCCAGGCAATTCAGGAGTATGGCACAGGACCCCCTTCTGTCCTTTCTCTGGCCTCTCGTGCCCCACCAGTGACCAAACTTCTGTCCAGCTACCACGGACCGTGTCGGGTAAGCGTTGGCCTCCGCTTCCCGCTATCCTATATGGCGCCTTCCTAGCAGATTTGGCGGGGGGTCGCACCAATAAATGATCACGACCTCCGGTTCTTGGCTGAGGGATGATTTACCTCCACCAACTTGGGAATCCGGTACCCTTCCACAGCCTGACCCTTCACCCGATATAATGCGGGTTTGCAACGGTTGCTGTCCGTTCTGCTCTCTTAGGGTCCCTTCTGCCTTCTTGTTTCTGGAGCCTTTCTACTCCTCTGTCTCTTCTCCTTCCTTCCTTCTCCTTCTTCTCTTCTCGTCTCTGGCCCCGACCTTCTCTCTAGGCCTGCCTCGTGGAGCTGAGCTCAGGCTGAGCCGCGGCTCCCTGTCAGCTCTGACTGAACTACTCTCTACTCCTTTTCTCTCTACTCTCAACAAGATGGCTCCCACCTTTTATCTGCTTCTCTGTGTCTGAGCTCAGGTGACCTGCACCCAATGAGCTCCTTCCTATGCTCCAGAAACTGTCCCCTTTTGCTCCCACACCACTGGGCTCTCTCTTCCCTCCCCACTCCAGCCAGGGACATGGTCAGTTGTGCCTGCAATATGGGAGCACCGGCGAGCTGTCCCCCGGAAATGGGGAGTGTATGTGTGTGCAGCTAACTGAGCCCTGGTCCACACTCCATCTGTTAGAACCTTGCTCTTAGGTTTTTTCCTTTGCTGGTCACATGACCTTGTTGGCCTATTTAATCCTGCTCCGCCCTTCTGGCTTTGCTGGACTTCATTGTATAACTACTTTCTAGCTAGCCTGTGCTCTGTATCTAACTCTGTTAGTTTGCTTGGTCTACGGACCTCTATGTTCTATATATTTTGTTTGTTCGTCTGTCTGCTACTATTTCTGTTAGGAGGTGTCCCATTTTCCTCCCAGTCCTTAGTACTTGTAGGGATTCCTTCCCCACATCTATAGGTCTCCGTACAGACTAGCTTAGGACTTTAGCAGGTCTGATCGCAGGATCAGGTTCCCTGTTACATCGTAGGGATTCAGCTGAGTTCTATCGTAGGGACAGATCTCCTCTCTTTCCTTAGCTCTGGTAGCAGAACATAACAGTAAGTCCAGCCTGCAAATTCTCTAAGGAAAGATTTTTCTGTTCCATCATGGTGTCGGTTCAGGATTTGGCTCATCGCCTGCAGGGACTCTCTCTGGAGGTGGCCGAGCTCCGTCAGCACGTGAGTAACTGTCCTGGAGCACATTTCTTGGAGCCTAAGGTATGTTTGCCGGATTTATTTTTTGGTGAACACCGAGAATTTTTTTCATTTAAAAATGCTTGCTTATTGTATTTTCGTTTGAGACCCAAGTCCTCTGGGGATGAATCCCAGCGCATAGGGTTCATAATGTCACTTTTGCGCAAAGAGCCTCAGGAGTGGGCCTTTTCTTTGCAACCTAGTGATACATGCTTCAGATCAGTGGATAGTTTTTTTTCTGCTTTGGGACTATTATATGATGATCCTGACCGTGTCGCATCAGCTGAGACTGAGTTGAGACGTTTGAAACAGGGATCAGTTAATGTGGAAAAATATTGTACTCATTTCCGTCGTTGGTCTACTCAAACAGGGTGGAACGATTCTGCTCTGAAAAGTCTATTTCTTGCTGGGCTCAATGAAAGGGTTAAAGACCTGCTAATTGCTTATCCTACACCTGAAGATTTGCAACAGGCTATGCAATTAGCTATACGGGTGGATAGGAGACTGCGTGCAAGGGTTAATGAGAGCAAATCCTCTGCTATGTCAGTTTCTGGTTATGAGAATGTGTGTACTAACAGTGGTGAACCGATGGAGATTGGATCGGTGGCACCTCGCTCTCAAGAAAAAGACCGTAGATTTTCTGAAGGCTTGTGTTTCTATTGCGGAAAATCTGGTCATTTGATTAAAGGCTGTGAGCTTCGTATGAAGAAAGAAAAAAAAATGGTCAGTCATGCCCATATTGCCTGTTTAAATTCCAAGGGTGTATTTTTAGCTGCTTCCACGATTGCTCAGAAAAAATTAATGGAATTTCGGGTGTTTGTTGATTGTGGGTCTACTCT